>NC_061514.1:221540959-221620180 GCF_022539505.1 Lolium rigidum
CACAATATGCCTTGAATTCCTTGGATGTGAAATTACTACCATTGTCCGTGACGATGCTATGAGGTACTCCAAACCGAAAGACTATACTTTTCACGAACTTGATTGCAGATGCTCCATCGGGTGAATTTATCGGCTTTGCTTCTATCCACTTTGTGAATTTGTCGACAGCAACGAGCATGTACTCGTATCCTCCTGGCGAAGGTTTATGTAATTTTCCCACCATATCGAGACCCCACTGTGCAAAGGGCCAAGACAACGGTATTGGCATCAATTCTGCTACCGGAGAGTGAGGTTTTGCGGCAAATCTCTGGCACGCGTCGCAAGTACAAACTATTTCTTTCGCATCCTCGATTGCTGTCAACCAATAAAATCCTGCTCTGAAAACCTTGGCTGCTATAGCTCGGCTGCTTGCATGATGACCACATATTCCTTCGTGTACATCCTTCAGAATTAACCTTCCTTCTTCGGGTGTGACGCACCTTTGTAACACTCCCGAAATACTTCGTTTGTACAACTCCCCTTTGACCACAGTAAAGGCTTTTGAACGTCTGATAACTCGCCTTGCTTCAACCGGATCGTCGGGTATTTATTTTCTTAGGATGTATGATATGTATGCTTGCATCCATGGAATTTGTACCATCATTACTAGGTCCGGTTCCTCTTCTTCTTCCAGTGCTGCTTTTGTAGCCCCCGAGGGTTTCTCATCCTTCTCCTTCTTCTTTGGTTTCTTCGGCTTTGTAGATCTCTCGGCTATCTCCTCCCAGAACACGCCTGGTGGAATCGCGAGACACTGCGACCCAATGTTTGCCAGAACATCGGCTTCATCATTGCTCAGCCTACTGATGTGATTTACCTCGCATCCGTCAAACAGCTTCTCTAGCTCGTTATACACTTCCTTGTATGTTATCATACTATCATTGACTGCATCGCATTGATTCATGACCTGCTGAGCCACCAATTGCGAGTCACCGAAGATTTTTAATCGAGTTGCGCCACAAGCCTTCGCCATCTTCATCCTGTGTATGAGAGCTTCGTATTCTGCCTCATAGTTAGATGCGTTTGGAAACGTCATCCGTAAAACATACTTTAATTTGTCGCCTTCAGGTGATATTGTTATCACACCTGCTCCAGCTCCCTCTAATCTCTTGGACCCGTCGAAGTTCATAGTCCAGGTTCTCGATAAATCCGGGGTCCCGTATTTTGTAACTCCATCCACTCTGCAATGAATTCTGGTAAAGTTTGCGACTTTATTGCTTTTCTATTTTCGTACGTGATGTCCCGAGGGGAAAGCTCTATTCCCCACAGGGAGACACGACCCGTAGCCTCTGGATTATTTAATATATTGGATAAAGGCGCCTCATTGACCACTATTATCGGATGCGCCGAAAAATAGTGCTGCAATTTTCTTGCGGTTGTAAACACTCCATATGCTAGCTTTTGGTATTGCGGATACCGCTGTTTTGAGGGAGATAAAACTTTGCTGATGAAATATACTGGCCTCTGAACTCCATGGAGTTTTCCTTCTTCCTCTCTTTCGACTACGAGTGCTGTGCTGACCACCTGAGGCGTGGCTGCAATGTATAGCAAGAGGGGTTCCTTCTCCTTAGGCACCACCAAGATTGGTAGTGTCGAAATTGTGCGTTTGAGATCTTCAAAAGCTCTATCTGCCTCTTCGTTCCATTGAAACTTCTCTCCCTGCTTGATCAGAGCGTAGAACGGCAACGCCTTTTGTCCTAGTCTGGCGACGAATCTGCTTAAAGCTGCGACTCGCCCAGTCAACTGTTGTATTTCTTTCAACTTTGTTGGATTTCTCATTGTTACGATAGCTTGTATTTTCTCTGGATTGGCTTCGATTCCTCTTGCTGAGACTAGGAACCCGAGAAGTTCTCCCGCAGGGACGCCGAAAGAGCACTTTGTCGGGTTCAGCTTGAGGCAGAACTTGTCAAGGTTGTCGAATGTTTCCTTTAAATCCTCGATCAATGTTGACCCCTTCTTTGTTGTTATGACGACATCGTCAATGTACACTTGTACGTTTTTTCCAATCTGTGTTGCCAAACACTTCTGCATCATTCGCTGATATGTTGCACCCGCATTTTTCAGACCAAAAGGCATTGTTTTGTAGCAAAACACGCCATAAGGTGTTATAAATGCTGTCTTGACCTCATCATCCTCTTTTAGTCTGATCTGGTTATAACCAGAATATGCATCCAGAAAGGAAAGACGTTCACATCCTGCCGTGGAGTCGATAATTTGATCGACACTTGGGAGGTGAAAGTGATCCTTTGGATAGTGTTTATTAAGACACGTAAAGTCGACACACATGCGAAGGACTTTTGTGTTTTTCTTCGGGACCAAAACTGGGTTAGCTACCCATGTGGCATCTGTATGTAGTTCTTTGATAAAACCAGGCTCTCTAAGTCGATCAATCTCTGTTAGCATGGCTTTACGGTTTGGTTCCGAAAAACACCGCAAAGGTTGTTTAATTGGTCTCGCTATTGGATCCAAGTTTAGATGGTGCTCGGCAAGTTCCCTGGGTACTCCTGGCATGTCAGCTGGACACCATGCGAAGATTTTCCAGTGCTCACGGAGGAACTCGACGAGCGCGCTTTCCTATGCGAGGTCCATGTCCGTTGCAATGGACGTTGTTTTCTTTGGATCCGTCGGGTGAATCCGCACCTCCTTGGAATCCTTGGTAGTGTTGAAGGTTGGCTCCCCGAGTGGCCTTCCTACATCCGGCAACACATCATAATCGGTTGTTAGCCTTGACGCCATATATTCCGCTTGCATCCCGAAGGTTTCGACGATCGATGAAAATCCTTGTCGCATTTATCAGCTAATGCAAAACCGCCTTTGACTGTAATTGGTCCCTTAGGTCCTGGTAACCTCCACAACAGGTACGTGTAGTGTGGTACTGCCATAAACCTGGCATATTCTGGTCGTCCCAACAAAGCGTGATATTGCGACCGGAAATCCACAACTTCGAACTCCAGCCTTTCTATCTTGTAATTTTCTCGGGTTCCAAACTGAACGTCGAGATTGATCTTCCCCAACGGATAACTTGGCTTTTCTGGCGTGATACCATGGAAACGTGTGTCAGTTGGTTTTAGGTTTGCTAGGGATATGTTCATCTTCTTTAATGTATCTGCATACATAAGGTTTAGACTGCTGCCTCCATCTATGAATACTCGAGATACATCGAATCCTGCGATCACTGCTGGTAAAATAAGTGCTGACTGCCCTGGTCGAGGAACTTGCTGCGGGTGATCCGCTATTGTGAAGCCAATGTCCTGTCCCGACCAATTTAGGTACTCAATCGTTGGTGGAGGCATCTTCTCTGCCATGAACACTTGACGCGAAATTACTTTCTGAGCCCTGTTAGACGGCCTAGCTTTCTGAATCATCGAGACCGCGCCGTTGGAGTTAGGGTCGATATATGGAGGTGGGTGTGGTGCTGCCGCTATTCTGAGCTGGTGCCAATTTTCGTCCGTAATTGCGGGAGGAGGTGGAAGGTGGATCTCACTCCTGGTCCCCTGGGGATTTCTATTTGGTTCTTGAGCATTGACTTGCCCTGCAAACCTCAACATTGCTTGAAAATTTCGACAATCCTTCTGCAAGTGACCTGACTGCCTTCTTCCATTATTGTCGAGATAAAACTGCATCTGACACGGCCCGTTCATCATATCCTCGGGAGATACATATGGTCTCTGGAACCTTGGTCCACTATTTTGCCCGTTATTCCGGGAATCATCTCTATTGTCGCCTCACTGCTCACTACTCCTTTGATATTCATCTCTGTTGTTTCCTCCAGTATTTCCTCGAAAACCAGCCGATATTTGGCCAGGAGCATCATAACTTGAGAACTGTCGAGGAAATCATCGTCTATTTTGGAAATTTCGACTACGGTCCTCCTCTGGTGACCTATGTCGCTTATTGTGAACAACATCTTCTCCATCTGCCCACCCGTTTGCTATCTCCATCAATGCTGATACTGTCCTTGGGTTGGTTCTCCCCAAGTCTTCGACAAAATCTCCTCGTCGAATTCCTGCCACGAACGCATCTATTGCTCTCTCGTCAGATATGTTCTCTGCCGAGTTTTTTATGATGTTCCACCTCTGGATATACTTTTTCATTGATTCATCATGCTTTTGTCTACACGACCTCAACTCTTCTAGTGATGCGGGTTTTTTGCAGGTAGATCAGAAATTCTTAACGAATACATCCTCAAAGCTGTCCCAGCTGTCGATGGAACCCGGAGGAAGCTTCTTTATCCAAGATCGTGCGGCTCCACTCAGGTGTACTTGAATGCTCTGCATGGCTGTTGCTCTGGTTCCACCTATCAGCTTTACCGTCTCGAGATAATAGACTAGCCAATCCTCGGGATCTTGCAGGCCATCGAATTTTTTGAAGTTATCGGGTAGTTTAAACCCTGAAGGAACTCGAGTTTTCCGGACCCACCTTGTAAAGCACGGTAACCCACACATATCCTCTTCATATATTTCTGGGGTGTGCCGATGTTCCCTTCTATTTTGTCGTGCTCTGTCTACCCATGCTTCAGTTGCTGTGTCTCTTGCTCCACTTGTTCTCTCGGGACCTGGTGCTACTGCAGTAGGTCGTGGACTATTTTGCCTTGCTGATCCTTCGGGAGGCGAATTTATGAACGCCGTTCCCATGGCTCCAACTCCTGCCGTAGCCATATTGTACAATGCTTCTCTTAGATCTCCGAGAGGTGGCTTGGATGCGAGGATGAAGGCTTGCGTCGCCATGTACCCAGCTTCTGGTGTCTTAGGGATAATGTTCCCCCTCGTGTCTATCGACATAAAGGACATGTCGAGGTTTTGAACCAGATTCTCCCTATCTGCCTCAGGTATATTTTGCAGCGGAGATCTTGCTCTATTTCGAGCTGCTCTGTGACTATCTCCTGATGTGCCATATTGTTGGCTCAAGTTTGCTCTTCGCCTGCTTGACGCAGAAGCTGCTTCCTGCCTGCTATCCAACTCGATTTTCTGTTTCTCAAGCTCCCGCCTGGTACGTGCAAGTCTATATTGATACGCTTGTAGCTCCTCAGGTGTCGCTGTTATGGTCATTGGCTCTGTACCATCAATGGCTCTTGCGACTCGATCCCATACTGCCTGCGGAAATCGCACCATCTCTCGTGTTCCCGGTCCGATATATTTTGTTCCTAAACCTCGCGTGAGATCTGCAGGATCAACATACGGATTTCCCGCATCGTCGAAGTTCTCTGATGTCTCCTCCTGTGGGCGACTTGGTTCTCCAATGGCATAGATCTGATGATATTTTGGATTCTGAACTTTGTCGGGTTTGGTGACACCATAATAGAGATTGGTGAAGACCTCTCCAACAATAGTGGATCTATCGATGAAATTGAAGCTGTCGATGTTGCTCGAGTCATCGCTTATATCGGAGTCCGCAGATGACTCGAAGGACATGTCGTTGAAGATGTTGGCGAGTTTTTCACTTGCCATAGTGCTGATGAAGCGTGGCGACGAAATCTCCTCGTCGCCTGACTCGATTGACGATGTTGAACTCGAAAAATCGGGATCGACCGCTGATAATCCCGACGAGATCGGAATTTCGAGACGATACGATCCTTCCTTCTCGACGCGGAAGTGGAACTTTCCGAACGTCATCTCCATGGGCTCCTCCAGATACGCATATGCATCCAAACGGGAGGGCGGGTGAGGAACAAAATCGACTAGACCAGTTTAGATATGTTTACCTCTGTCCATCGCGTTGCTTGCAGTTGAAGAAGTCGACGATCTTGAACGTGCCATCGAGATCAGCTCCTTGACACCTCTAATTCCCACAGACGACGCCAATTGACAAGGGATTAACTTATCAATGCCTACAGATTGTAGACTAGGGTTTTAGTCGAAAGTAGAGGGCAAGTAGATCTCGAAGGTTTCAGCCGAAAAGTACTCGACGATTATGAAAACTAGGGTTGTATGAAATAATGAATCGATCCTCTCTTTGTCCCTCGACTCCCCCTTATATAGGAGGCGGAGCCGAGGGATTCGTAATACACAAGTTACAGAGTCCGGGAGGGTTTCTCACCCGTCCCGTAAAATTACAAGTCTATATTTCCTAATACAACTCTAACTTTCCTTAATATAACTTGGGCTTCTAAACTTCATATTATTCGACTCGTGGGCCTTCAGTAAACCCCGGGTACCGTCTTTAGCAGGCCCATTGGGGATGCCTATGTCACCGGGCCTGCCAAGTCTGGGCGCACGGCAAAGCCTCCAACCGATCGCGACGAGATCGTCGCCGTCACCTCCAACGCGCCACCGGGAGCAACCCCGCTGCAGGCATCCATGAGCGTGTTGGCCACGCCCATCACGCACAACGCCGATGTCGCGGCCACACAAGCTGAGCTGGAAGCGCAGCAGCAGACGCTGCTCACCGGCGCAGCGGATGTCATCCGAGCCCAACAGGAGCTCAACCTAACCCTCCGTGAGTATTACGCATCGCATGACTTTGCTTCAGTTAGCGCGAACCCTGCTAGAGTAGATGGAAACCGGCTTAGAGGTCGAAACTTAGACCAGGATCTGCGCCGGGAGGTTCTTTCCGGTAAAACTGCGTTGACATCTTTGGGACCGGTAGAAAAATCTAAGTATAGCAGTCCGGATAAAACTTTGAAAGCTGCTAGAGCTGCAGTAGAAGCATGTGATTCGCTATCAGGTGATGCTCTGGTAAAATAGTAAGCCCGAGTAAAAGAGTTACTTGATACAATCGAGGTACAAAATGCTGAGATGGCCCGGAACAATAAAGCGGCCGTGGCATCCCAAACAGTTCGTTCGACAAGAAATGCCGGAAGCAAATCGCATGGGCAGGCCTCGTCCCCCCATCCGGATAGAAGAAGAGAAAAATACGTGAATGCACATCAAATGACTGTGTATGATCCGGTTTTGGCCGGAAAACAAAAAGCCGGGCAACATGATGCCGGTAGAAAAAGCCAAGGGGCAGGCCACGACTATGCTGGAAACGGTTACGCCGGAAACGCTTATGCCGGAAACGGTGAATCCGGGCAGAACTATCGCCCAGCAAGAGCGGGATATGCTGCACAGGAAGCACCACCATAGAGATACCAGAGGGTTGCCGCAGCTGCGCCCAACCGGTATGATGAAGCTGATTACGGGTTGGAAAGAACCGGATACAACCGGAATCCGTTGGGAGAACGTGTTGGAGAAAGATGCTTGCCGAACGAGATGCGCGGCACAAACTGGACAGTGTACTTGTCCGAAATGATTGAATCTGAGTGTCCGCCGGTGACTTAGGCATCCCAGATGGGCCTGCCGAATAAGGTACCCGGGGATAATTGAAGGCCCACGACCCAAAGTATTTGAAGTTCGGAAGCCCAACAAGTATTGATATTGAAAATAGATGTATTAGGAAGTCTTGATGTAATACGAGGAGGACTCGTGTAAACCTTCCAAACATTGTAAACTTGTACAACACGAAACCCTCGGCTCCACCTCCTATATAAAGGGGAGCCAAGGGAGAAAGAAAGGATCGAATCATTGTTAACACCAACCCTAGTTTTTAGCAGCTGAGCACCTTTTCAGCTGAAACCTTCGAGATCTACTTGCCCTCTACTTTCCGTGAAACCCTAGTCTATAACTTGTAGGCATTGATAAGTTAATTCCTTGTCTATTGGCGCCGTCTGTGGGAATTGGAGGCGACAAGGAGCTGATCTCGATGGCACGTTCAACATCGTCGACATCATCGGTGGCAAGCAACGCGGTGGATGAATGTAAACAGATCAAAACTGGCCTCATTGATTTTGCTCCTCACCCTCCCGCCCGTGTGGATGCATATGCCTATCTGAGGAGCCAATGGAGATGACGTTGGGAGCTTCCACTTCTGCGTCGGGAGAGAAGGATCACATTGTCTAGCGGCACCGATTCTTTCGGGACCGTTAGCGGTTGATTCCGATTTCTCAGGATCATCAGCATCAATCGAGTCAAGCGACGAGGAGACTTTGTCGACAAGCTACATCAAGCCCGCCGCCGGCAGAGAACTCGCCGATCTGCTCAGCGAGATGTCCTTCGGGTCGTTCACGGATTCCGATCTGGACAGCGACTCGGAGAGCATCGACATCTTCGACTTCATCGACAGATCTACTTCTATTCGGGATGTCTTCGCCGATCGTTACGACGGTGTCACCGACCCCGAAGATGAAAACACAATGACAAAATATCATCAAGTCTGTGCAATTGGTGACTCAAGTCACCAGGAGGATGAAACATCAGAGGCTTTCGATGATTTGGGTAATCCATACATCGATCCCGCTGATCTCACGCAAGGATTGGGAAACGAATACGTCGGGCCCACACCGTGGGAGAAATTACAACTTCCGCAGGTAGCCTGGGATAGAGCAGAAAGGGCCATGAATGGCACGGAGCCGATGACCACCACAACTACATTACAAGAGAAGCAAGCGTATCAATATAGACTCGCTCGTGCCAGATGGGAGATAGAAAAAGAAAAAGTTATACTAGAGCAGAGAAAAACTACGGCCTCAGCATCGAGTAGGCGTAGAGCCAACCTGAGCCAACACTCAGGAATCTCGGGAGATAGTCACCGAGCAGCACGCGCGAGAGGAAGATCGCGACTAGCCCATGTGCCTGAGCATGAAAGAGAGAACCTGATACAGAATCTCGACACGTCCTTTATGTCGATAGATACAAGAGGGCACATCATCCCCAAAACACCGGAAGCAGGATATATGTTGACACATGCTTTCATATTAGCATCTAAGGCACCTACAGGAGATCCCAGGGAAGCATTGTATAACATGGCCATGGCAGGAGTTGGAGTCATGAGGACAGCGATACAAGGAGCGAGTACACCGCAACCCGAGAGCGCACCAAGGCAAAATAATCTTCAACCTACTTCGGCAGCGCGAGATCCTCCTCGAGCCGGGGACCCAAGAGACACGGCGATACAAGCTCGAGTTGATAGAGCACGACAATAGAGAAGAGAACGTCGGCAATCACCAGAAGTCGACGAAGAGGATATGTGCGGGCTCCCCTGTTTTAATCGACGATTCCGTAAAACTCGGGTTCCTTCTGGGTTTAAGTTACCCGACAATTATAAAAAGTTCGATGGCCTGCAAGCTGGAAACAGTGAAGTTAACGGGCGGAAATCGAGCAATTGCAATGCAGAGCTTGCAGGTTCACCTTAGCGGAGCCGCAAGATCGTGGATAAAGAAATTACCGGAAGGATCCAGCTGGGAGACTTATGAGGACCTGTTCGTGAGAAACTTACGCTCAACGTGCAAGAAACCTGTGTCCATAGAAGTGTTGAGGGCATGCAAAAAGAAGTATGATGAACCAATGAGGATGTACATCCAGCGGTGGAACATCATAACAAATTTGGTAGAAAACATATCTGACGAAAGAGCAATCGACGCATTTGTCGCAGGGATCCGAAGAAGAGACTTAATCGAGGATTTTGGCAGATCCAGGCCACGAACAATAGCATACCTCATGGAGATAGCGAATCGCTGGGCAGATGGCGAAGATGCTGTTCATAATAAATGGCACAGATCACCCGAAGAAGATCGCAACAGAAACAACAATCAAAATAGGCGATGATATTCTCGTCAGTTCTCAGATTACGACGGTCCCAACCAAGTGGCGGCTGGCTTCCGGGGAAACAGTGGAGGAAATCATCGGGATGATTACCAGAGAGGTAACGACCAGCGCAATGATCATCGATACGCGCCAAGCTCCAGTAGACAAAATAATTGGCCAAGATTCCCAAGGCCATACAATGTATCACCAGCAGATCTTCTGAACGGGCCATGCCAGATGCATTTTTTCATCGACAGTGATGGAAAAAGACAGTCAGGGCACCTTCAGAAGGACTGCCGAACATTCCTAGCTCTGCATAGATATGCGGAGCACACAAATGCACAAGCAGTAAACATGGGACCAAGGAGTGAGGTTCACCTGCCACCTCCACCCGCAATTACTAGTGAAAATCAACATCAGTTGCAATTGGTGGCGGCTCCAACAAACCCAGGTCCTTACATTGACACAACAAGAGCAGTGTCGATGATTCAGAAAGGGAGACCCTCGAATAGGACGCAGAAGGTAATTTCGTGACAGGTATACATGGGAGAGAAGATGCCTCCACCAACCATCGAGTACCACAATTGGTCGGGATAGGACATAGGATTTACTCAAGCAGATCACCCACCCCAAGTGCCACGACTAGGACAAGCGGCCATGATTTTACCAGCAATGATCGCAGGATTCGAGGTCTCGCGTGTATTCATAGATGGAGGGAGCAGCTTGAATCTCATATACGCAGACACTTTGAGGAAGATGAATATATCCCTAGAAAATATGACTCCAACAGATATGCGCTTTTATGGCATCACACCAGAGAAGCCGAACTATCCTTTAGGAAAGATAAACCCCAACATGCAATTTGGAATTCGAGAAAATTACAGAAGGGAGAAGTTGGAGTTTGAAGTTATCGATTTTTCGTCGCAGTATCACGCTATATTGGGTCGACCCGCGTATGCCAGATTCATGGTTGTGCTGCATTACACATACTTGCTATGGAGGATTCCCGGTCCAAAAGGTCCAATCACAGTGAAGGGGAGTTTTGCTTTAGCAGATAAATGTGACAAGGACTTTCATAAGCTTTCCGAAACTTTCGGGATGTAGGCTGAGTATGCAGCTTATAGGCTCACCACCGACTACGACGTGCTACCCGATGGAGGAAGGCCGCTCAAGGAGCAAACCTTTGACACCTCTAAGAACTCAAAGGAAGTACAGATTCACCCGATGGATCCTAAGAAGACAACAACTATCGCAACAAACATGGATAGCGCATAGGAAAGCGCGCTCGTCGAGTTCCTCCGTGAGCGCTAGTAAATCTTTGCATGGTGTCCAGCTGACATGCTAGGAGTACCCAGGGAACTTGCCGAGCACTCCCTTAATCTGGATCCAAGGGCTAGGCCAATTCGACAACCTTTGCGGCGTTTCTCGGAGCCAAACCGCAAAGCTATGCTATCAGAAATTAGTCGACTTCGAGAAGCAAATTTCATCAAGGAACTACACACAGAGGCCACATGGGTCGCTAACCCAGTTCTGGTCCCGAACAAAAACACTGATGTCCTTCGCATGTGCGTCGAGTTCACGTGTCTCAATAAACATTGTCCAAAGGATCACTTTCCTCTCCCGAGGATCGATCAAATTATCGACTGCACAGTGGGATGCGAACGTCTTTCCTTCCTGGACGCCTATTCTGGTTACAACCAGATCCGCCTAAAAGAAGATGATGAAGTCAAAACAGTTTTTATAACCCTTATGGCGTGTTTTGCTACAGAACAATGCCCTTTGGGTTGAAAAATGCGGGAGCTACCTATCAGAGGATGATGCAGAAGTGCCACGCCACACAGATTGGCAAGAACGTCCAAGTATACATCAACGATGTCGTCATAACAACAAAGCAAGGATCATCTTTGATAGATCATCTTAGAGAAACCTTCGACAACCTCGACAAGTTTCGCCTCAAGCTAAACCCGATGAAATGCTCCTTTGGTGTTTTTGCGGGAGAACTCCTGGGGTACTTAGTATCTGCCACAGGCATCGAAGCAAACCCCGAGAAAATACAGGCCATCGTGACGATGAGGAAGCCAACCAAGCTCAAGGAGATATAGCAGCTGACAGGTCGTGTCGCAGCTTTGAGCAGGTTTGTCACCAGGTGACAAGGGATTAACTTATCAATGCCTACAGATTGTAGACTAGGGTTTTAGTCGGAAGTAGAGGGCAAGTAGATCTCGACGGTTTCAGCCGAAAAGTGCTCGACGATGTGGAAACTAGGGTTGCGTGAAACAATGAATCGATCCTTTCTTTGTCCCTCGACTCCCCCTTATATAGGAGGCGGAGCCGAGGGATTCGTAATACACAAGTTACAGAGTCCGGGAGGGTTTCCAACCCATCTCGCAAGATTACAAGTATTATTTCCTAATACAACTCTATCTTTCCTTAATAGTAACTTGGGCTTCCGACTATTCTTATCCTTCGAATCGTGGGGCCTTCAGTAACCCCGAGTACCATCTTCGGAAGGCCCATTGGGGATGCCTATGTCAGTAGCCCCCGAGATTTTGCTTGAATCGCAGAATCAGGGAAAATCTCCAACTTTATATTCATTCAATAGCTTTGCCGAACTCTGTCACATATCTTTGGATACGTAATTATATATTGTACAGGGATAATGGTAGTTGGGGCTAGTTCATCTGACGGATCAGGTACTAGTTAACTGCTCTAGTGGCAATCCGCAAAAACCTACTTCAAGATCACGTCACTGGACATGATCTCGGGATACTGGTGTAAACTTCGACAGGTGCCGCTTAAGGTCTTACCATTCTGTCGAGTCCCAGTCATATTTTATCGGGTACCTAACTCGCCCGTTAGGATTTTCTTCGTATCTGTTGATACGGAAAAAAGTAGCAAACCAACGTCAGAGACGGCTCCACGCCACTCAGAACGGATCTGGGGTCTTACCTTCGCAAAGTTTTGCGGCATTCAGAGATCGTTCGCGACTTTGGCGCTCTGAGAATATATTGTCGAGTGCTTCTTCGGCTGTTGGAATAGCACATTTTATTGAGTCAATGGATGACTTATATTGCCCTCCCGATGGGAGTATATGTAGAGTTATTTGTATAACTCGAAATATGCTCACTTTTTCTTCTTCCTTCTCTCTTTTTTATAATTTCATCGGGCACGCGAACAGCGTTCCCGATGGGAGTAGCCCCCGAGGCAACAGCCAAGGACTTGTGCTTGGGTGTAGGCTCAACGCCTTATGTTGCTATATTTTCCTTCTTTCTCGAAGTTTTCATATCTATCGGGTGCGCGACCAGCGCTCCCGATGGGAGTAGCCCCCGTGGGTATGAACAAATGCTTGTATTTGATCATAGGCTCTCGCCATTTCTATTTTCTCATTCTCGAGTTTTTCATTGTTTCAAAGTAGCCCCCGAGCATTTGATCAAAAACTTGTATTTGATCAAAGGCTCTCGGAATAATCAATAATCTTCTGCTGTCGCCATGCTTATGAAGCTTCATAGCCGAGATTTTGTCTTGCCAAGGTGACATCATTGCTGACGATAGCCACGATCACTGTATCGGGAAAACGCGAGAACTACGCTCTCTCTGCCTTGCGGGCCCAAATTTCTCATCAAGTTGACACGTCGTGCAAGTGGGGGACACACGTCCTCCACTTTTCCTGGCGCACGCATTGTAGCGCCTGTTCCTTCCCTTCTCAGTAAAATTTCATTTTTACCCCTTGTCCACGTGTACACCATCTATCTCACAATTTCTTCATCCAACGGTGCGTCGATTCACCGCACCTCTACTTAAGGTTGTCGTCTTCCTCCTTCCATACTCCCGCTCGCGGCGCTCCTCTGCTCTCCTCTGCCAAAATCCTCCATTGCGCCCCACAGCTCTTGAGTTCAACCACGCTCGCGCTTTTCTCCTCCACTCTCGTTGATGCCACCGCGTGCGCGGCTCACCAGGCACATCACGCCCGAGTCCAAGATGGCCGCTGAAGATCTGGAGTGGGAGAGATCCTGCTGAAGAAGCTCGGGTTCACGAAGAAGGAGAACGCCCTGCGCTTTCCCAAGGAAGAAAGCTATCCATCGCCTCCAATCGAATACCGGGTCAGTTTCGTTGACCACCTCATCCGCGGTCTTTCTCCCCCAATCCACGAGTTTCTTCGTGGTATCCTCTTTGTCTATGGGCTACAGCTGCATCAGCTGACACCCAACTCCATCCTTCACGTGTCGATTTTTATCACACTTTGTGAATGCTTCCTCGGAGTCCAACCTAATTGGGCTCTGTGGAAGCGCATCTTCTGCCTCCGCCGCAATGGCTCTCACAACCTCGCCTATAACATCGGCGGCGTTGTCATTTGCGTTCGCTCTGATGTCGAGTACTTCGACGTCAAGTTCCCCGACTCCGTCCAAGGGTGGCGCAAGAAATGGCTCTATGTGCACGAAGAAAGCTCCGACTCAGTGGAGTACAATATTGCTCCTTTCGACGGAGGAGCCAAAATTCTTCGCCGCCGTTCCTGGGATGCTGAAGCCACCGAAGAAGAGAAGTTGGCGACAGAAGCGCTGATGACTCACATCCATGAGCTCCAGAACACCCGTGGCAAGGAACTGTCGGGTATCCAGATCACAGCCTACTTCCTTAGGATTAGAGTGCAGCCTCTCCAAGCTCGCCAAAATCCCCTTTGGATGTACGCCGGTGAAGAAGACGTCGACAGACTCTCCAAAGACCTTCCTGTGAAGGATTTGAAAAAACTGATCCGAAAAATCTCATCGCTCAGCAAGAAGGATACTATTCCATCCTCTTGCCGCATTAAGCCATATAGTGGCACCAATGCCCTTCCCGAGGTAATTTTTCCTCTTTAACTACTATCTTGTCTTCTCGATATTTTTAGTATTTGTCGACTACTATCTTGCTGGCGTCCGTTGCATAACTTTTTTGTTGACACTCCTTGTTTTTTGCAGAACCACCCTGTTCTAGCTTCTCTTCCTCCTCTTCCTGAAGGTGGGGAAGTCGAAGAACGTACTGTTGTTACCGAGGACAACCAAGGTACTTCTTGCCCTGAAAGTGAAGTCGCGGGTTCTCAAAAATCCGCGGCTTCCTCTGAAAAAGAAGCCGAGTCTGAGGCCACTGCCTCAACACGCTCCCTTCCTTCCGCTGTTTCTCCAAGGAACAAGAGGAGAAGGGACGAAGGTGCCGATTCTGGCACCACCAAGGCCGGCGCACCTCCTGCCGAAGAAGTTGGTCCTTCTGAAAAGAAGACAACTTCAATCCTTACGAGGATGCCCTTGTCAGCTCGTAAGTTCTCTATTGCTCTTTGCTGTTTGCTCTCGATGTTTTTGTCTATGTTGATTCTTATATTGTCGCCTTTTACTGTAGCGGTGACGAGGATGAAGATCAACCTATTGACGCGACAGCTCAAACGAGTACGTCGCGTACTTTAGTTGTCTCTGAAGCTCAACCTGATGGAGATGAAACCTCGCCTCCTCAGCAAAACATCGAGCATCCTACTCCACCTGCAAGCCCCCGTGCCCCTTCGCCAAAGAGGGCAAGGGTCGAGCCAGGCGAGGAGCCTACCTTGCTGACTGGTAGTTCCACTGCTCCTTTAATGGATGACGTAAGTTATCTCTTCTTCTCTCTTCTGTATGCTTTGAATATTGCATTGCTTTGGATTCCTCTCTGATCTTTGCTTGATGTTGTCTAGCTTTTTCTTCCTATATTGATTACTTTTTTCTGTGGTCTTCTTATCAGCCTTCCATGAAGGAATTTATCCGCCTCGGTACCCAATTGATCGGGTATCGTGATTATGCCACCAAACTTGAAGGTATTATTTTTCCCTACCTCTTCTCACGAACTCACTCCTTCATTTATTTTATCATGACATTTTACTGTCGTTTATTTTGCCAGCTACTCTTGCGGAAGCTAACAAGGGTGCTGACGCTCTGACGGTTAAGTTAGAGCAAAGCGAGAGAGCTCGCAAAAAGGCCGAAGAAGGTGCCGCCGCTGCGAAGATCTTCGAAAAAGACTTCATGACGCGGAAACTTCATTGAGCGACAACATGGCTCAGCAGGCTGCTCGCGAGAAAGAAATCCTTACTCGCCTGGAGTCGCAGAGTCGTCGTTTTGTTAGTAAGTACTTGGATCCTTGTTATTTCTTCGGGTCCTCATTTTTGTCCTTGCTTGCCTTTTCTTGATATGCGTTTTGTTATTCATTCAGGGAGGACGCAGCAGGGTTATGAGCTGGACAATCCTGAAGGTGATTGCCTTCTCAACGCGCTTTCTCTCCTTGAGATCCATGGGGACGAGGCGCGCAAAGGCCTTACCGATGCCAGAGTAGGTCTGTCGCAGCTTTTTCCCTACTTCTTCCCAAAGAAGGAAGAGCCCAACACTTTTGTTGCTCTTGCCAAATGCTTCAAGTCTCAAGAAGACCTTGGGCTCAAACTTCGCCAAGAAGGTTTGAAAGTTGGCGTCGAAGGCACTATCGCCTTGGTCGCTGACAGCCAACAAGATGTCGAGTGGACGAGAGTTGGCGACGTGAAGGAGATGGAGACGAAGAGGTGGCAATCGTTGATTAAGGCTGCCAGGCCTAATGCGAAGAAAATCCTTGCCTACCTCGGATGCAAACCAACTCCTGCTCCCAGCTCATCGAAGCCGGAGGTCAAGTAGACCACCCTTTCTTTCTTTTGTTTTGTCTTTTCTTTTGATGCTGTCGCCAGAATAGCTTTGGCGACACTTATCTCATTAGTTCGATAGGATATCCTCCTTATGTAATGACTTGTAAATATTTTGAGAATCAATGGAAATCTATTTTGCTTGATGATTGATGTCGAAACTTTTATTTTCAGTTGATATTTGATAACTACACTTCAACTCCTCGTCCCTCCGATGTTTTTCCTGCTTCCTGCCACTCGAAGAAAACACCTGTTGATAATGAGTTTGTTGAAGATTCTTCAAGTAAGGGTTCAGCACAAGACTTGGAAGAACTTCGTCAACAGCTCCAGTATATGAAGATGCAAACACTTATTATAATGGACCAGTCTCGAAAATCGTCCGAAAAGGAGAAAGTTGCACTTCAGCAGGCTCAAGAGGCTATAGCTGCCAAAGAAGCCGCCGTTGCTGAAGCTTCAAAGGCTGCCACCCGAGAGAATTTTATGCTCGAGTTGATGACTGAAGTAAGCTTGGATATGACAGGTATGTTTTGCAAACCAAAATTTCCTCTATTTTTTCCCTGTTTCCTCCTTTGAAAATCTTGTGCTGTCACCAAATAGGTTCCTTTCTAGACACTGCTGCCGAGGACCAACGGGTAGACACAAGGACAAATCTCCTTGTTAATCTTTCACTTGACCATGGTTCTCTTTTCTGGGCTACTCCAGCACGCACTCGACAAATTGTCAGATTCCAGGACCGTGCTTGTCAAGTCCGTGAGTTCCTTGATTTCTGTACAAGGACCATGTCGCTAGTTTATAGTACCATGTTTCCTCGGAACAAAATACCGGACACTCTTCCTGCTCTGATGGAAAAATTTCGGGATGCCCCTCGTATCCATAATTTTGTGCGGGCTCAACTGTCTGCTGGGGCGAGATTTGCCATGATTATGATACAGATCTGCTATCCGAAATTAGACATGAGTTGAATTGTTGCCAAGTGCCTGGCCAAAATGGCGAAGAGGAAAAGGAATATTGACAAAATCGATGATGTTGTAACCCCTGTAGCAGAAGACATGATGGATGAACTGCTTCGGATGGACGCTGAGTTCTTCGTGAAGGGTAGCTATGCTGAACATAGTACTCGTGCTGCAAATAATGAGCGAATAACCATAGATAACATACTAGGCATCAATTGAGAATTTTGCCTTTATCTTGTCTAATTTTCTCACTAGTTGTATCTTGTATGTTGTAAACATAATCTATATTGTAAAGCCTCTGGATATATTTTCCTTAAATTTTTGTCGAACCCTCGAGTGTTTCGGTGTCGAATTTCTTTATTGTGTATGCGAGGTTTAAACCAAGGCCAATAAATTATATTGAGTATACTATATTTGCGGGTACTAGCCCCCGAGCCTTTTTTGTTGATCCCTATTTTGTATCTTCATTTATTTTGCGAGGTGCTTTGCACCAAGGCGAAATACTTTCGATAATATATATTGTAACTTTTGGGCGCAAGCCCCCGAGCCTGTCGAAGAAAAAGATGTATATCTCCACTATCTTTATTATATTGCAGCACCGCGAGCCCGCCTCATCAAAAACCTTTTTCAGCCCCACTTGGTGCCCTGAAAGAGGAAAAGAGTGCGTCTGAAAACTCGCGGACGTTTCAGTACATTGTATTTTTACAAGGAGGACTATATTTCGACGTCAGGCGTAAAAACGCCTTAGCTGCACTACGTTCCAGGGATTTTGCTCGGGAACCCCTGTCTTCTTGTCCTTTATCCTGTACGCTCCTCCTTCGATTACTTCTGTGATGATGTAAGGGCCAAGCCACGGCGATTCGAGTTTTTCATGGCTCTTTTGATTGAGTCGTAGAACTAAGTCTCCAACCTAAAAGGATCTTGGCCGCAAACGTCGACTGTGGTAGTTTTTCAAGTTTTGCTGGTACTTAGTGACCCGTGATAATACTTCGCCTCGAGCTTCGTCAAGTGCATCGACATCGTCTTCTAATGCTTTTCTGGATGTTTCTTCATCGTATTCCGTGACTCTTGAAGAATCATGCTCTATTTCTATCGGCAGTACTGCCTCAGCTCCATGGACCAGAAAAAACGGAGTCTCCCGTGTCGCTGTATTTGGTGTTGTTCGGATACTCCATAACACACTTGGTAACTCCTCTGGCCAAGTATGTCGAGATTTTTCCAATGGGCCTAACAAGCGCTTCTTAATACCGTTGCAGATGATACCATTGGCATTCTCGACTTGACCGTTGGTCTGCGGGTGCGCAACTAACGCGAAGTGCAATTTGATGCCTACCTCTGCACAGTATGCCTTGAATTCCTTGGATGTGAAATTAGTGCCATTGTCCGTGACAATGCTATGAGGTACTCCAAACCGAAAGACAATGCTTTTCATGAACTTGATCGCAGATGCTCCATCTGGTGAATTTATCGGCTTTGCTTCTATCCACTTTGTGAATTTGTCGACAGCGACGAGCATGTACTCGTATCCTCCTGTTGAAGCTTTTTGTAATTTTCCCACCATAGCGAGACCCCACTGAGCAAAGGGCCAAGACAATGGTATTGGCATCAACTCTGCTGCCGGAGAATGAGGTTTTGCAGCAAATCTCTGGCACGCGTCGCAAGTTTGCACTATCTCCTTCGCATCCTCGATTGCTGTCAACCAATAAAATCCTGCTCTGAAAGCCTTGGCCGCGATAGCTCGACTGCTTGCATGATGACTACATATTCCTTCGTGTACGTCCTTCAGAATCATCCTTCCTTCTTCGGGTGTGACGCACCTTTGTAACACACCCGAAATACTTCGCTTGTACAACTACCCTTTGACAACAGTAAAGGCTTTAGATCATCTAATAACTCGCCTTGCTTCAACTGGGTCGTTGGGTATTTCCTTCCTTGGAATGTATGATATGTACGCTTGCATCCATGGAATCTGCACCATCATTACTAGGTCCTGTTCCTCTTCTTCTTCTTCTAGTGCTTCTTTTGGAGCCTCCGAGGGTTTCTCATCCTTCTCCTTCTTCTTTGGTTTCTTCGGCTTGGTAGATCTCTCTGCTATCTCTTCCCAGAACACGCCTGGTGGAATCGCTAGACATTGCGACCCAATGTTTGCAAGACCATCGGCTTCATCATTACTTAGCCTACTGATTTGATGTACCTCGCATCCATCAAACAGCTTTTCCAGCTCGTTATACACTTCCTTGTATGCTATCATACTTTCATTGACTACATCACATTGGTTCATGACTTGCTGAGCCACCAATTGTGAGTCGCCAAAGATTTTTAGTCGAGTTGCGCCACAAGCCTTTGCCATCTTCATCCCGTGTATAAGAGCTTCGTATTCTGCCTCATTGTTAGATGCGTTTGGGAACGTCATCCGTAAGACATACTTTAATTTGTCGCCTTCAGGCGATATTAGTATCACTCCTACTCCAGCTCCTTCTAATCTCTTGGACCCGTCGAAGTTCATAGTCCAAGTTCTCGACAAATCTGGGGGTCCTGTATTTTGTAACTCCATCCACTCTGCGATGACGTCCGGTAAAATTTGCGACTTTATTGCTTTTCTTTTCTCGTACGTGATGTCCCGAGGGGAAAGTTCTATTCCCCAAAGGGAGACACGACCCGTAGCCTCTGGATTGTTTAGTATATTGGACAAGGGCGCCTCATTGATCACTATTATCGTATGTGCCGAAAAATAGTGCCGCAATTTTCTTGCGGTTGTAAACACTCCATATGCTAGCTTCTGGTACTGCGGGTACCGCTGTTTTGAAGGCGATAAAACTTCACTGATGAAATATACCGGCCTCTGCACTCCATGGAGTTTTCCTTCCTCTTCTCTTTCGACAATGAGTGCCGTGCAGACCACCTGAGGTGTGGCTGCAATATATAACATGAGGGGTTCCTTCTCTTTAGGCGCCACCAAGATTGGTGGTGTCGAAATTGTGCGCTTGAGATCTTCGAAAGCTCTATATGCCTCTTCGTTCCACTGGAACTTCTCTCCTTGCTTGATTAAAGCGTAGAATGGTAACGCCTTTTCTCCTAGCCTGGCGACGAATCTGCTTAAAGCTGCGACTCACCCAGTTAACTGTTGTATTTCTTTCAACTTTGTTAGCTTCCTCATTGTTACGATAGCTTGAATTTTTTCTGGGTTAGCTTCAGTCCCTCTTGTTGAGACTAGGAACCCAGAAGTTCTCCTGCAGGGACGCTGAAAGAACACTTCGTCGGATTCAGCTTGAGACAAAACTTGTCGAGGTTGTCGAAAGTTTCCTTTAGGTCCTCTATTAGCATTGCCCCCTTTTTTGACGTTATAACGACATCGTCAATGTATACGTGTACGTTTTTCCCAATCTGTGTTGCTAAGCACTTCTGCATCATCCGCTGATATGTTGCTCCCGCGTTTTTCAGACCAAAGGGCATTGTTCTGTAGCAAACACGCCGTAAGGTGTGATGAACGCTGTTTTGACCTCATCCTCTTCTTTCAACCTGATCTGGTTATAACCAGAGTATGCGTCCAGGAAGGAAAGACGTTCACATCCTGCCGTGGAGTCGATGATTTGATCGATCCTTGGGAGGGGAAAGTGATCCTTTGAACAGTGTTTATTGAGACACGTAAAGTCGACACACATGCGAAGGACTTTAGTGTTTTTTCTTCGGGACCAGCACTGGGTTTGCTACCCACGTGGCCTCTGTAAGCAGCTCTTTAATGAAACCAGCTTCTCTGAGTCGATCAATCTCTGACAACATAGCTTTGCGGTTTGGTTCCGAAAAACGCCGCAAAGGTTGCTTAATTGGTCTCGCTATTGGATCCAAGTTTAGGTGGTGCTCGGCAAGTTCCCTGGACACCATGCGAAGATTTTCTAGTGCTCACGGAGGAACTCGACGAGCGCGCTTTCCTATGCGAGGTCCATGTCTGTCGCGATGGACGTCGTCTTTTTTGGATCTGTCGGGTGGATCTGTACCTCCTTGGAATCTTTCGCAGTGTTAAAGGTTGGCTCCCTGAGAGGACTTCCTACATCTGGCAGCACATCGTAATCAGTTGTGAGCCTTGACGCCATATATTCTGCTTGCATCCCGAAAGTTTCTGACAGTCGATGAAAATCTTTGTCGCATTTATCGGCTAACGCAAAACTTCCTTTGACTGTAATTGGTCCTTTAGGTCCAGGCATCCTCCACAATAGGTACGTGTAGTGCGGTACCGCCATAGACCTGGCATATGCTGGTCGTCCCAACAAAGCGTGATATTGCGATGGGAAATCCACGACTTCAAACTCCAGCTTTTCTATTCTGTAATTTTCTCGGGTCCCAAACTGAACGTCGAGATTGATTCTCCCCAACGGACAACTCGGCTTCTCTGGCGTGATTCCATGGAAACGTGTGTCCGTTGGTTTTAGATTTGCCAGGGATATGTTCATCTTCCTTAGTGTATCTGCGTACATAAGGTTCAAACTGCTACCTCCATCTATGAACACTCGAGATACGTCGAATCCTGCTATCACTGCTGGTAAGATAAGTGCTGACTGCCCTGGTCGAGGAACTTGTTGCGGATGATCCGCAATTGTGAAGCCAATGGCCTGTCCCGACCAATTTAGGTACTCAATCGTTGGTGGAGGCATCTTCTCTGCCATAAACACTTGTCGCGAGATTACTTTCTGAGCTCTATTGGACGGCCTACCCTTCTGAATCATCGAAACCGCCCCGTTGGAGTTGGGGTCAATGTATGGAGGTGGTTGTGGCGCTGCCGCTATTCTGAGCTGGTGTCGATTTTCGTCCGTAATTGCGGGAGGAGTTGGCAAGTGGATCTCACTCCTGGGCCCTTGAGGATTTCTATTTGTCGGTTGAGCGTTGGCTTGCCCTGCGAACCTTAGCATTGCTTGAAAATTTCAACAGTCTTTCTGCAGATGTCCTGACTGTCTTTTTCCGTTATTGTCGAGATAAAAATGCATCTGAAACGGCCCGTTCATCATGTCCTCGGGGGACACGAAAGGTCTCTGGAACCTTGGCCCACTATTCTGCCTGTTATTTCGAGAATCACCTCTATTGTCGCCTCGCTGCTCACTACTCCTTTTATAGTCATCTCTATTGCCTCCTCCAGCGCTTGCATGAAACCCAGCCGAGATTTGACCAGGAGCGTCGTAACTCGAGTACTGCCGAGAAAATCGTCGCCTATTTTGGAAATTTCGACCGCGGTCCTCTTCAGGCGACCTATGCCGTTTATTGTGAACAGCATCCTCTCCATCTGCCCACGTGTTTGCTATCTCCATCAATGCTGATACTGTCTTTGGGTTAGTTCTCCCCAAATCCTCGACAAAGTCTCCTCGTCGAATTCCTGCTACGAACGCATCTATCGCTCTCTCGTCAGATATGTTCTCTGCCGAGTTTTTAATGATGTTCCACCTTTGTATGTACTTTCTCATTGACTCATCATTCTTTTGTCGACACGATCTCAATTCTTCTAATGACGCGGGTTTTTTGCAGGTAGATCGGAAGTTCTTGACGAACACATCCTCAAAACTATCCCAGCTGTCGATGGAACCCGGAGGAAGCTACTTTATCCAAGATCTTGCGGCTCCACTCAAATGTACTTGGATGCTCTGCATGGCTGTTGCTCTAGTTCCTCCTATCAGCTTCACCGTCTCGAGATAATCGACTAGCCAGTCCTCTGGATCTTGCAGGCCGTCGAATTTTTTGAAATTGTCGGGTAATTTAAACCCTGAAGGAACTCGAGTTTTCCGGACCCTCCTTGTAAAGCATGGCAGCCCACAGATATCCTCGTCATCTATCTCTGGGGAGTATCGATGTTCCCTTCTATTTTGTCGTGCTCTGTCCATCCGTGCTTGTGCTGCTGTGTCTCGTGCTCCACTTGTTCTCTCGGGACCTGGTGCTGCTGCAGCGGGTCGTGGACTATTTTGCCTTGCTGATCCTTCAGGAGGCGGAGTTACGAATGCTGTCCCCATAACTCCGACTCCTGCAATGGCCATATTGTACAATGCTTCTCTTGGATCTCCGGGAGGTGGTCTATTTGTGAGGATGAAGGCTTGCATCGCCATATACCCAGCTTCCGGTGTTCTGGGAATAATATTCCCCCTCGTGTCGATTGACATAAAAGACATGTCGAGGTTTTGAACTAAGTTTTCTCTCTCTGCTTCAGGTATATTTTGCAGCCGAGATCTTGCTCTCCTTCGAGCTTCTCTATGACTATCTCCCGAAGTTCCTGAATGTTGGCTTAGCTGCGCCCTTCGCCTGCTTGATGCGGAGGCTGCTTCCTGCCTCCTGTCCAACTCGATTTTCTGTTTCTCGAGCTCCCTCCTGATAAGTGCAAGCCTATATTGATACGCTTGTGACTCTTCAGGTGTTGCCACAATGGTCATTGGTTCTGTACCATCGATAACTCTTGCGACTCGATACCATACGGCCTGCGGAAATCGCACCATCTCTCGTGTTCCTGTTCCGATATATTTTGTTCCCAAACCTCGCGCGAGATCTGCGGGATCGACATACGGATTTCCCGCATCGTCGAAAGCCTCTGACATCGCCGGTTCTGTCCGGCTTGGTTCTCCAATTGCGTAGATCTGATGATATTTTAAATTCTGAACTTTGTTGGGTTTGGTGACACCATCATAGAGATTGGTGAAGACCTTCCCAATGGTGATGGATTTGTCGATGAAGTTGAAGCTATCGGCGTCGCTCGAGTCATTGCTTATATAAGATTCCGCAGATGACTCGAAAGACATGTCGCTATCTTGGCGAGTTTTTCACTTGCCCTGGAGCTGATGAAGCATGGCGATGAACTTGTCTCGTCGCCTGATTCGATTGATGATTCTGAACTTGAAAAATCGGGATCGACCGCTGATAATCCCAACGAGATCGGAATTTCGAGACGATACACTCCTTCTTTCTCGACGCGGAAGTGGAACTTTCCAAACGTCATCTCCATGGGCTCCTCCAGATACGCATATGCATCCAAACGGGAGGGCGGGTGAGGAACAAAATCAACTAGACCAGTTTCAATTTGTTTACCTCTGTCCATTGCGTTGCTTCCAGTTGATGAAGTCGACGATTTTGAACGTGCCTTCGAGATCAGCTCCTTGACACCTCTAGTTCCCACAGACGGCGCCAATTGACAAGGGATTAACTTATCAATGCCTACGGATTATAGACTAGGGTTTTAGTCGGAAGTAGAGGGCAAGTAGATCTCGAAGGTTTCAGCCGAAAAGTGCTCGACGATGTGGAAACTAGGGTTGCGTGAAACAATGAATCGATCCTTTCTTTGTCCCTCGACTCCCCCTTATATAGGAGGCGGAGCCGAGGGATTCGTAATACACAAGTTACAGAGTCCGGGAGGGTTTCCAACCCATCTCGCAAGATTACAAGTATTATTTCCTAATACAACTCTAGCTTTCCTTAATAGTAACTTGGGCTTCCGAATCTTCTTATCCTTCGAATCGTGGGCCTTCAGTAAACCCCGGGTACCATCTTCGGCGGGCCCATTGGGGATGCCTATGTCACTAGGCTAGGGGAAAAAGCGCTGCCCTTCTACAGGTCATCAAGCAAGGAGAAAAGTTCAAGTGGAACGAGGAAGCAGACAAAGCTTTCGAACATCTGAAGCGCACAATTTCGGCACCTCCAGTGTTGGTGGCTCCGAAAGAAAAAGAATCACTCCTGCTATACATTGCAGCCACACCTCAGGTGGTCAGCATAGTTCTCGTAGTGGAGCGAGAAGAAGAAGGGAAGATTCATGGGGTTCATCGGCCATACTTCATCAGCGAGTTGCTATCACCATCCAAGCAACGTTACACGCACTATCAGAAACTTGCGTATGGAGTATTCACAATAGCAAGAAAGTTACGGCACTATTTTTCGGCACACCCGATAATAGTAGTCAATGAGGCACCCCCAGATTTGTCGAGTACGTGGCATATGAACTTTGACAGGTCCAAGAGATTGGAAGGAGCTGGAGCAGGCGTGATACTTGTGTCACCCCAAGGCGACAAAATGAAGTATATACTGCAGATGACGTTCCCCAATGCGTCCAATAACAAGGAAGAGTATGAAGCCCCCATACACGGGATGAAGATGGCAAAGGCATGCATCGCAACTCGATTAAAAATCTTTGGCGACTCCCAGTTGGTGGCTCAACAGGTGAAGAATAAGTGAGACGCAGTCAATGATAGCAAGATAGCATACAAGGAGGTGTACAATGAACTCGAGAAACTCTTTGATGGCTGCGAAGTAAATCACATCAGTAGACTTAGCAACGACGAAGCCGACGTTTTGGCAAACATCGGCTCGCACTGCTTACCAATACCACCTAGCGTTTTCTGGGAGAATATAAGTGAAAGATCGACTAAGGTGAAGAAAGCACCAAAGCAGCCGAACAAAAAAGGAAAAGGCCAAGGAAGGCTCGGGGGCTCCAGCAGCTCAAGAGGCAAACGCATCGGAAGATGAAGAGGAACTTGAAGAGGTTATGATGATACAAGTTCCATGGATGCAGGTTTACGTGGCATACATCACAAGGAAAGAGATACCCGAAGATCCGATAGAAGCACAGCGAGTTATTCGATGATCTAAGGCATTCACCATGGTCAAGGGAGAATTATACAAAAGGAGCATCTTAGGAGTACTCAAGCGGTGCATCACACCCGAAGAAGGGCGAGTTATATTAAAAGATATACATGAGGGATTATGCGGCCACCACGCAAGCAGTCGAGCAATAGCAGCCAAAGCTTTTCTGGTAGGATTTTATTGGCTGAAAACAGTCGAAGATGCCAAAGACATAGTACGCACGTGCAATGCGTGTCAGAGATTTGCGGCTAAACTTCATTCACCGGCAGCAGAACTGATGCCAACACTAGTAGGAAAAGCCTCATCAGTGGCGCACGAAAATTTGATTCTGTGGCGCACGGGTGGTGCGCCACAGAAACGTCGCCACAAAAATAAGCTTTCTGTGGCGCACCTGGTCGTGCGCTCACGAAATAAGGTTTCGTGGCGCACCGGGCCAGGTGCGCCACAGAAATAAGTAGTTCCGTGGCGCATGTGATGTAGCTGCGCCACGTAAACAGGTGCGCCACGGAATTATTTTTTGGTGCGCCACGGAACTATGTACAGTGTATACTCGATTTTGTGCTCCCTGGTGTATTATACAGGTTTTATACTCGGTTTTATACACCGTATACAGGTTATATACTGATATAATATAGACAGATATAATATGGACATATATAATCATCACATCATCATCACATTACTTAGAGCCCGATCGAGTTATACATATAGCTCCATACAACTCATAATCCATGCAAATTAAGAAAGTTCTCATCATCTCTAGATACAAACGAAGTGACACCGGCCGCCGCCTACACTAGGATGAAATAGAGTACCGCCGCGACGATGGTGAGCAAGAGCGAGAGCACAAGGAAGGTCTTCATCTTGCTCTTGTTCGCTTGGTGCGCCCTCCACTTGGCAACCGCCTCGTGTCTAGTCGGGTACCCTTTGTAGCAGTTGCCGCTGAACTTGTGCACCTGTTTCTTGCACTCCTCCCACTCCTCGTACACTCCCGGAACCCTCCCTCGAACACGACGTAGTACGTCATCTCTATGGACACAAGGCATATTAGTATATAACGCAATGGAAAGAGTTAGAGGGTTCACATGCATACATATTCACAAGAATTAAAGCAAGGAAATAATAATAAACCTAAAAGAAATATAGCATCGGTATCACATAAGTAATATGGTTCAACGATAACGACTACAATAGTAACTGAAGTCCAACAACGACGACCACCGTTTCGAGCAAATTAAGCAAGTTTAGTTTACAACACGGTGCAAATTGTCTATCGATTCAAAGTAATGCTAGGCACACCGGCCTCGGTCAACGAGACGTCTTCTTGAGCGGCTCCGGGAACGGCTTGTACAAGTCCTTCGTCGTCCACGTCCTTCCATCACCCTGCTTATGTAGGCGTTCTTCGATATCCCTCTTAGGCAACGCTCTGGCTACGTGTAAGAGCCCCGATCCGTTGGATACATCTTGTAAGATAATTTCCGAGAGCTTTACTTGGATGCGATGGAAGTCTTCTCTAAGATCATCATCACTGATTTCCCTCGACATTTTAATGGGGTCTCGCTTACTAGGTGGCAGAGACATCATCTCCGCATCCTCGACAAACCCTTTAAGGTGATGGAGGACATAGAAGGCCTCCTTAATGCTGCCAGCTGGCTGCTTGATACAAGGGAAGTTGATCACGTGCTTGAACCCGATCTTTTTAGTGTCCGGCCTGATATATTGCCCATTCTTGTCGAAGGTGCCTCCACTTTTGGAGTAGCCAAGGATAGCCTCATCGAGAACACCCCTTATTCTCGTGTAGTCTTTCTTCGTCGTCGTACTCGACGAGTCGAAATACCGGGCTAGTGACCACTTTGGATCTAGGATGATGAGTGTGCGATATTTGTCCCTGCTCAACACATGCAATTGAAATGGAATGTTGGAAATGATCGGCAATGGAAGAAATATATAAGAAAGCATAAGTTACGACGGCCGTGAGAGGATGTGTACTTACTCGGGAAAGACAGGCAGAAGAATGGTGTTGCTCTCTTTGTGCATGAGCATGAAGTTCGGAGGTACCGCACCGCCTTGGTCCGTGTCCTTGAGCCGTCCTGGAGCTGGCTATCGCGCATGTAGTAGGGATCCGCTACCGCGATGTGGCAGGGTCTCTCTCTGTTGATCTTCATCTGAAGATTGATCGCGTATAGGCGGACCAAGTTATAGTCGAGCCGTTTCGAGTGAAATAGATTGAAGACGTCCTCGAACGCTATGAAGAAGATATCCGCGGGGTCTTCATTGACGAAGTTCTGGTTGGACGGCACCTTGACCGAGAACACCGGGTAATTTGGATCCTTTTCTTTAAGAAGGACGCTCTCTTGATAATGAATAGAGTGCTGCAAAGGGAGCATTTGTCCACTTGCGAGGTGTTCCATGTCCGGAGGCAGTATAGGTTTACCAGCTTCATGACACCGGGGCAAGCCATCCGGTGTAGGTGGTACCATGTCGTCGGCCCGGATCCTCTTAGGAGCAGGCTGGCTCGAAGATGCGCCCTTCTTGGCTCCTCTCTTCCTTCCCTTCTTCACTTGACCTACCGGGGGTGCTTGTGGTGCCGATGGTGGTGCTTCGGGTGCCTGGTGGTGCTTCTGAGGTTGCCGGGGTTGATTTGGGTGGATCCCCGATGATCGTCTTACGCAGCGTGTTAGGGCTGAAAACGGTAGCAGGCTTGACTTGAGCTGGATTGCCAGCCTCCGGAGGAGTGTCTTGAGAAAGACCCGTGAAGACCGGGCGCCGCTTCGTGACCGTAGGGGGACGACTAAGTTGATCGCCGTGTGTGCGGAAGGCTTGTTCATCCATAGGAGGCATGTACATATCTTGGCTGCAGGCGCCAGTGTTGATGTAGGCATCGATGTCATCATCATCATCTACATCGTTGCCATCAAGTGGCGCCATGTCCTGGACCTTAGGTGGTGGCGGTTGCGATGCCGCCGCTTGGCGTACCGTGCGTCTAGTAGACGGTCGTTGCGGTAGCGCTCCCAACAACCTGTTTGTGGCGTCCGGTGGTGACGGCGATCGTCGGTTCCTTCCGGGTGGCGGCGGCGACCGTCGGTTCCTTCAGGGTAGTGGGGGCGGCGACCGCCGTTTCCTTAAGGGTGTCGTCGGCGTTGGCGATCTTGGGACGGATGATAGGGAGGTGGCGCCGGTGCTTCTCTTACAACTCGGAAGACCCCCCCGTACGAATCCGGTTCTTCGGCCATTTCATAAGCCATGAGGTGCAATCCCCAAGGGGCAAAACGTCGCCTTCTTCCGTGCCCGGAGGTTGAAAGGGGGATGGCGTAGCGGTACTCCGGCACTACCATTACCAACTTGACCTTCGCCACGTCTTCCGTCAATGTAGCGCCGTGCATAACGCGGGAAGCCATGACATAGCCGCTAGCAACTTCCACCAACTTGCCGCCGGGCTCCACCGTTTGCGAAGTATGCATTGTTCATCCCGAGTCGTGGGCGCCATGTTGGGCATCGTGAGATGGCAGTCACGAAAGGCATATATAGTTAAAGAAGATGACGCGAAGGAGTAACTAATGAGTTTACCTCCTTGATGGCGTCGATCTCGGCTACTGTCGATACAAGGGCGGCGGTTGGGGGCGTCGATGCGACCAGTTGGAGCTGCGGCGGCGGTTGGAGCTGCGGCGGCGTTCGGGTGGAGCCCCGACGCCGGCGTCGGGTGGAGCGGCACCGTCGGCGACACGTGGAAGCTTGAGTTGCTGCCGCTAATGCTGGGCACATGTATCGGCCCCACTTGACCTCCCGCATTCCAAGCAGCCTAACCCCTCCATCAACCCGGGGGGATGATCCGCCGGATCTTCTCGTCCAATAACTTGTTCATCATCTCCGTGTTCTCCACGAGCTTTTCGGCCACCAGCTTCTCTAGTGACTCCACCTTCTTCTTCAGCTCCTGAACCTCGAATTTATCCTTAGCCGATGACCTCCTCTCCAGCTTTCTCGTCTTGGCATCCGATCCGTAGTACTCGGATAGCTTCATACTTGTGCCAAAGCCGGACACACGGCCACCCGACGTTGGTGGCTTGTCTGGCTCCCTCTCCTTGTACTTGTTCATCGCCCTGTTGAAAGGCGTGTCCCACGGTTCCGTCGACCCCTGGGACGACGGGCCAGCCTTTGTCAACTCTTCATCCTTTAGACAAAGGAACTTAAGGTTAGCCCATTTGGCTTCATTGCCTAATAAGATGAGCGAAATAATATAGAACTATCCTTACCAGGTACTTCTCGAAATCCCTCACGTCTTCGTGATCCGTAATAAATTCCCCCGTCTTCCGAGCCTAAGTAGTAGCGGGACCGGACAAAGTTCCTAGCCTGTTCATCCCGGATTTTGTGCCAGGGGTTTTCTTTCCCCGTACGTACCATCTCGGCATCCTCCTTGTCCCAAGCGCGCTGTTTTCCTCGGTACCCGCCGCTTCCGCAATCGTGGGTCCCTAAGTTCAAATCCCGCATTTTCTTCCCCCAGGCGGTCCATTTTTTAACAGACGTCACTCCGTAAGTAAGACTTGAATGCATTAAAGTCTTCTAAGGAGAGCGACGGGTCTTTGCTACTTATCCTCTCCCAGCCTTTCACCGGCCTCGATCTTTCCCTACAGCCGGTTCTTCCAGCTGCTCAAGGCGGTGCTCATCTTCGTGAGAGCTAAAGAGTCCACCTTCTTATTTAACGGCTCCGGGAACGTGTATCGTTGGTGAAGCTTCTGGAGGAGGGATTGGGCGATAGCCTCGTTCTCCTTGCTTCTGAGGTCCCGAGTTAGGATCGGCACGGTTTCACGGACGATGCACCCTAGTTGCATGCCGTACCCTTTGGCAACCCACGAAGGCTCCAAGGGTAGGCCACTTTCGGAGACTACCGTGAAATGATCGGTGACGTTGGCGAGCACTTGCGGCCTCCGATCCCTCCTTGGCCTCCTCGCCGTCCTCTTCTTCTTACCCTCCTGAGGGTTGCCGCCGCTATCACCTTCCGTGCGGTTGGCCGCGTTCTCTTCACCGGCCGTCTCTTCACCGTCTCTCCACACTAATTGAGCTCCCATATCTCCTCGATCCTTCCAAAAAATCTTTCCTTGACATTAGTCTCGTCATCGGCGTATGACAGCATAGTTACTCCTGAGTTTTGATTTTCACTATTTCTGTCCTTTTCCTCGGTGTAGAATCTCCGAACCGTTGATGTCGTACCCATCGATAGGTCCTTACGTTATGCGCGGGTCCCCGTGATAAGGTGTATATGAGTTTTTCATCTTCGGTAGAAGGCGTATTTCTCCGTGCTTCAACCGGTTGAGTTTGCTTGAACCAACGCGTGAAGCTGGAGTTGTGCTTTTTGGTTACGTCTCCCATCTTCCTCGGCCGGCCCATATCGATGTAATTCTGCTCGACCATGCTTTTGTGCTCTTGCACGAAAGGTTCGGTCAGTTTTAAGTGTTGTAGCGCGACCCGGTGAGCCCTGTCAAAGTCGTCGCGTCGATTTTCAATGCCGACATGGACTGAGCGGTAGCCCTCGCGGTGACCGACTCCAGCCGAGCCTCCCGAGGTGCGTCCTGGGGGGTAGACCAACATGATCCTCGTCGTCCTCGGTGCTTAGATAATTCTGGCGGAAGGAGATGCACTCGTAGGTTAGAAACCCCTTGGCCATGCTTGCGTCCGGATCGGGCCCTATTGCGAACGTATCCTTTCATGACACCGTTCGCCTTTCGAAAGGCATCATGTTGTGGAGGAACGTTGGGCCGAGCTGCTTGATGTCTTCAACGACATGGAGAAGGAGATGGACGCATATATCACAGAATGCAGGCGGGAAGTAAATCTCGAGCTCACATAGTATCACCACGATCTCATCCTGTAGCATCTTGAGCTGCCTCACGCCAATCGACTTCCTGGTGATAACGTCAAAAAAGTTGCATAGGCCAAACAGCGTATCACGGACGTGCTCGTCCATTATGCCTTGGATCGCAACGGGAAGTATCTGCGTCATTAGCACGTGGCAATCGTGAGACTTCATCCCGGTGAACCTCTTCTTCGCTACGTCCGGATATCTGCTTATATTCCCCGAGTAACCGTGAGGAACTTTCACTCCTAGGAGGCACCTGAAAAGCTGCTCGAGCTCCTCCGGACTCGTTGTGAAGCGAGCAGCGGGAAGCTGCACCGCGTTCTTCTTAGCCCTTTTACGGAGACGTTGAGTCCCTTCCGTCCGATCATCATCATCATCATCATCATCATCGTCGGTATCGGGGCTTGAAGATCTTTCCCGATGCCAAAATGTTTAAGATCGTATCTTGCTTTCGGTCCATCCTTGGACTTTTCTGAGTTGCAAAGAGTGCCAAGCGGACTCTCGGTAACGTTCTTCGTAATGTGCATGACATCGAGGCCGTGGGGCGTGTGGAGGACCTTCCAAGTACTCCAAGTCGTGGAAAACAGACCTCGCTTTCCATACACCGAGCAGCGGCTCGGCTTCGGTCGCTTCTTTCCCGGCGCCGGGCACTCCTTCCAATTTTTCGGAAGATCATTGATTTCTGCGCCGCTCCTCGGGCGTGGGGGTCCATCGGGCTCATCTTTACCATTGAACAGATCACCGCGTTTTCTCCACGGGTGATCCAAGCGAAGCCACCTTCGAGCACCCGGGTAGACGGTTTTCGAGGACCCGGGATCCCTTGGTAGTTGTAGATGCGGGGTATCGTCCATGCACTTCACACAGCTCGTTGAATCCGTGGCCCACCCGGCGGATACATATGCGTAACCAGGATAGTCCGTGACCGTCGTGATCAACGCGGCTCTCATATCGAAATAAGTTCTAGTGTAGGCGTCCCACGTACGGGGTGGCGTCTTCCACAACGTGTCTAACTCCTCTTTCAGCAGCCCGAGATACAAATGCATGTCGACACCTGGTTGTTTCGGCCCCCGAATGAGAATACTCAGGTGTATGTACCTTTGCTTGGTGCACGACCACGAGGGTAGGTTGCAAGGCCATACAAACACAGGCCAGGTGCTATGCGTGCTACTCGGTTGCCGAACGGATTGAGTCCATCGGTGCTCATACCCAGCCCGATGTTCCTTGCGTCGCCCCGAACCTAGGGAAGGCGATGTCCAATGTTTGCCACCGTCCAGACGTCCGAAGGGTGTGTCAGCATATAGCCCATCTCCGGATCTTCTTCGGGCTTCTGCCTTTCCTCGTGCCATTGCATGAGCTTTGCTTCCTTAGGGTCCACGAAATACCGCTGCGGACGGGGAGTGATAGGAAAGTACCATACCACCTTTCGAGGTACCTTCTTGTTCCCAACCTTGTACCGTCCGTGGCCACACACCGGACATGTGGTTCTGTCCTTGTACTCGCACCTATAAATCACACAATCATTAATGCGAGGCGTGGTATTTTTCGTGCGGTAGGTCAAGGGGACACACGACTTTCTTGGCCTCCTCGGTACTACTTGGCAATGTGTTCCCCTCCGGGAGACGATCGTGCCGTAATTTTAAGCTCTTGCTCGAAGCTGGAATCGGTCCACTTGTTCCGCGTCTTCATCCGCAGGTAATCAAGCGTTACATGCAAGCGCGTATCCTGCGGACAACACCCAGGAAAGATCGGAGTCATCCCGTCTTTCTCCATTTGCGACAGCTTGGCTCTCTCTCTAGCTGCAACTCTATCGTTGCTCGTCTCCTGGAGGAGAAGATCTTGAACATGAGAGTCCCGCAAGGCCGAAATTAGCGTGGTCGCGCCGGAATCTTCTTCTTCATCATGATGATGTTCTCCGCCGGCATCTTCTTCTTCATGATGATCTTCTCCGTCGACTTCTTCTTCATGATGATAGTCCCCGTCGGCATGATGATAGTCTTCTTCATGATGATAGTCATCTCGCTCGACATGGTCTTCATGCGCACCATTTGATGGGGCCGGCCGCGCCCGGTTGTCTTGCATGAAACCGCGCCTCGGCAGGTGCTCCTCCGCTTGTCCGGAATCGGGGTTGATCCAGCGCTCGAGTTTGCATGATCGACACGGACATCTTATCTCGGCGCCTATTGTTCCGAATCATGTCCTCCTTCGCGTCTATCTTGTATCTAGAGATTCGAGCGGAACTCATCGAGAGGACCATGCTTGCCCGCAAATGGTATACATAGAACAGGAAATTAGAACCGCACCAAATGCACACACATGCATGGGCCGTACCTCTCCTCAAGGTATTACATGGAGTGGAAAAATTCGGCATGACCTCTCCTCAAAGTAGGACATATGGGTAGTGCAAAACTTGCCAAAACGGAAATGAATCAACATTTCGGCAAACATCCATGCACCACACCGGCACACACACAAGCGCTTCACCCGCAACAAGCATCCATACACACGACGGCCACACAAGATCTACAAGCATATGCATGTCTCCTCCAAGCATATGTATGTCTCCTCCAACTACTCACCTTCTAGATTCGATACCGAGACGAGACCGCGATCGATGACTTCGAGAGGAGGAGAGAGTATGGAGAGCCTTCTCCTCAACTCCAATTAAGTATCAACCAAAGTAAGTGCAATAAATACCCAAGCAAGTGAAAAGTGGAGTCAAAATGGTATGAGAGAGAAAGGGGGACGAGCTAGATGGAGGAAGAAGAATGGCTTGTGTAGTGTGGTAGGTGGGAGGTTGCTCACTTTTGTAGATCTGGTTCGCTAATTCCGTGGCGCACCAACCACGAGTGCGCCACGTAATAGCTTATTTCGTGGCGCACCGAGCGCAAGTGCGCCACGGAATACCTTATTTCGTGGCGCACACAATACGAGTGCGCCACGAATACCTTATTTTTGTGGCGCACCGTTGCCGTGCGCCACGAAGAAGTAATTTCTGTGGCGCACCGAGGTTTGTGCGCCATAGAAATTGTAAAACCAATGATTGGGGGTGACAGGGTGTGGGGCCCACCAAGTTTTTGTGGCGCACGGTTTAGTAGTGCGCCACAAAATTAAGCTATTTCTGTGGCGCACCGAGCTTTGTGCGCCACAAAATAAGTTTCTGTGGCGCACTCAAAACGGTGCGCCACAGAACTAAGCTTCGCCTATAAGGGTTTTCCTACTAGTGCAATACCATTGGCGTGGCCTTTCGCGCAATGGGGACTCGATATGGTGGGGAAATTACACAAGTCCGGGCCAGGAGGACACGTGTATTTACTTGTAGCTGTCGACAAATTCACCAAGTGGATAGAGGCAGCGCCAGTAACTTCGGTAGACGCAACATCAGCAGTGAACTTCGTGAAGGGGATAATTTTTCAGTTTGGCGTCCCTCACAACATAGTTACGGATAATGGAAGCAACTTCACATCTCGAGAATTCAAGGAGTATTGCGCAGAAGTAGGCATCAAACTACATTTCGCATCGGCGGCACACCTGCAAACTAATGGCCAAGTCGAGAAAGCAAACAGTGTTATCTGCAATGGCATCAAGAAGCGGCTGATAACACCACTGGAAAAAGCGTTGCACAACTGGATCGATGAGTTACCTCATGTGTTATGAAGCATCCGAACAACACCCAACACAGCAACCCAAGAAACTCCATTCTTCTTGGTTCACGGAGCCGAGGCGGTACTCCCCATAGAGATAGAGAATAATTCTCAATGAAGAAACTTCGAGAAAGTCATTCAAAGATGATGCCGACACACTCAATGAAGCAAGGGATGAAGTATTGTCAAGAGTAACCAAGTACCAGCAGAACCTCAAGAATTATCATAGTCGACGTTTGCGACCGAGGTCCTTTCAAGTTGGCGACCTAGTTCTTCGGCTTACGCAGGACAGCCATGAAAAATTCGAGTCTCCATGGATTGGGCCATACATCGTCACTGAAGTAATTCCAGGAGGAGCATACAGATTGAAGAACAAGAAAGCAGGGAAGGACGAGCCAAAGCCATGGAACATGGCGCAGCTTCGGTGGTTCTACGCTTAGAAAACAATATAGTCGACTCTGTAAACATACATTGTACTGAAGAGCTCGCAAGTTTTCAGACGCACTCTTTTCCTTTTAGGGCACCGAGTGGGGCTGGAAGGTTTTTAATGAGGCGGGCTTGTGATGATGCAATATAAAAAAATAGTGATGATAGGTACATAAACTTCAACTGGGTCCCGAGGTCACAGAATACGGAGGCGAACGATCTCGCGCAGATGGCATCAGGCTATAAGGAGACAGTGGAAGGAGCCGATGTCCAGATACATTTTATGGAGCAAGATGATTGGAGAGCCGATATCTTCAATTACTTGAATGATCCGGCTCGGGGGGCACCTAAACGGATAAGGTACAAAGCCATGAAGTATGTCCTGATTGGAGATGACATGTTCTATAGGACTTTGGAAGGGTTACTTCTCAAGTGTTTGGGAACAGCCGAGGCAAATCGGCTCTTACACGAAGTACATGAAGGAGCCTGTGGAACTCATCAATCGGCTCATAAGATGAAGTGGTTGATCAGGCGATCAGGGTTTTATTGGCCCACCATGCTTGAGGACTGTTTCAATTACTACAAAGGGTGTCAAGCATGTCAGAGGTTTGGGAGCATTCAGATGGTACCCGCATTAGCAATGAACCCCATCATCAAGCCTTGGCCATTTCGAGGATGGGGCATGGACATGATCGGCAAAATCCATCCTGCGTCGAGCAAAGGCCATGAGTGGATCTTGACCATCACAGATTATTTCACTAAATGGGTGGAGGCTGTCCCTATGAAGTCTGTGGCATCGAAGGACGTCATCAGTTTCGTGAAATAACATGTCATCCACAGATTTGGGATTCCCCAGACCATCACGACCTATGGAGGTTCGATTTTCGTTTCTCGCGAGTTTAGAGATTTCTGCGAGAGCATGGGAATTAAGTTGATCCGATCATCTCCATACTATGCTCAAGCAAATGGGCAGGCTGAAGCGTCCAACAAAAGCCTTATCAAGCTGATAAAGAGGAAGATCGACGAGTACCCTAGGCGTTGGCACGAGGTTTTGTCGGAGGCTTTATGGGCTTATCGCATGTCATGTCATGGAGCAGTGAAAACCTCGCCATACCATCTGGTCTATGGAAAAGAAGCCGTGTTACCATGGGAGATCACGGCTGGGTCGAGACGTGTCACGTTTCAAAATGATTTGACAACTGAAGAGTATGCAGCCCTGATGAGTGATAGCGTTGAGGATCTGACGGAACTCAGGCTTTGGTCACTTGAGAAAATTAAGGAGAACAAGGCCAAGGTAGCTCGTGCATAGAGTAAGAAGGTGAAGCCAAAGGAGTTCCAGGTTGGTGATCTAGTATGGGAAGTTGTACTGCCGTTGGGGACTAAGGACAAGGCATATGGCAAATGGTCTCCAAATTGGCACGGGCCGTACAAGGTTGACCAGGTCCTAAAGGGCAATGCATACATGCTCGAGCAATTGGATGGTGTGAAGTTCCCAGTGGCCGTCAATGGCCAGCATCTCAAGAAGTATTTCCCAAGCATGTGGGATGATGGGCAGTGAAATACGGGGGCCGATTTTAAATCGGCCAGTAAATTTTTTTTTTACATCAACTTGAGCAGTGGAATATGGGGGCCGATGTATGGAATCGGCCGATATAAAAATCTAAACAAAAGCATAGCCGATGTACTGACCATCGACTTTAGAGCTGAAAGAGCCGATGCGGAGTCATTGACTATAGAGGAACAACTGTTATTTCAGGTCACCATTCAGTTTTACGTTCGATTGTGGGGCTGGCCATATTGGCGTTTTGGGCAAAGACCGATGTATTGCCATCGGCTTCTCAAACAATGATAATCGGAAGAATTAAGCATGGAATCCTTCTTCATTGATTTCAAAAGGGGATTTTTTACAAGGAGGAGCCGATCGCTCAGGAGCGGAGGAACAAAAGGAGGACAGATTGCTACTACTAGTCCTATACTAAGTGACGCCTACTCTAGGGACCGTCGCTGTCCTCATCGTCGCCATTGTAGCCGCCGCCGGTGCTGCTGCTGGCGAGCTCCTCGTCGCTACTACCGTAGCCCTCGACGGGGGCTTCTTCCTCCTCGTCATCATCATCCTCGTCGTCATCCGACCAGGCCCAGCCGCGGAAGCGCTTCGCCGGCGGCTCGTCGGAGGAAGTGTCGCCCTCCTCTTCCTCCTCGTCGGAGGAGGCGTCGTCCTCTTCATCCTCCTCTTCTTCCTCTTCGCCGGAGGGGGCGAAGCTACCCCAAGAGAGGAGGTCATCCTCACTCTCCGCCACCAGTTCCCCGTCAATGAGGAACCGGAGGTCTTCCTCCCCATCGGTCAGGGGCAAATCGCCATCTGACCCGACAAGGGCCTCGGGTGGGCCATCGGGCACGAAGTCGAAGTCCCACTCCGGCTCCTCCAATTGGTTGTGCTCTGGCATCGGCTCGCTTGAGGAAGAGGATTGGAAGGAGAGAGCCGATGCGGCAGAGGAGGAGGATGAGTCCATGGTGGAGGAGGGTTTTTCGGTATCTAGTAGTGAGGAAGGGGATGAAGAAGCGAGTTGCTCGACGTGGTTAAATAAAAGGGGATATAGTGGAGATTTAATGCCACGACGGTTTTCGAGGACATGGTGCCGAATCTATCAATTCACGCAGAGAAGCTGAGAAGGCAAGGCGTCATGATGAAAGATTCTGCGGTAGCTCTGCTCTGTCACGACATGACCCTTCGAAGGAAAAACAGAGTGGTTTTGAAATTATCATTGCCAAAACCAGGGGGGCATGTGTTACCACCAGAAATTAACCAAGTCTGGAGATGGGCCGTGATTAAATGGGCTTAGAAGATATACATAGAAAATATTCCCGAATCGGCCTTGTACAAGAAGTTTGGGCAGGTTTGTCCGTGTATCTGTAAATATAGTAGGATACGTGTCGGTTAGGATTAAGAGATAGAGTTTAGCTCGTACACGGTTGGGTTTTTTTCCCAAGTTAGAGAGTCTACGGACTATAAATATGTATCTAGGGTTATTGAGAAAGGAGGACGATCACGTTCACAACAAATCAATCTAGGCGCATCGCCACCCCTTGTTTCGAGGGTTTCTCCCGGGTAAGCAACATGCTTGCCTAGATCGCATCTTGCGATCTAGGCAGTATCAGTTTATTCGTTTTTGGTGTTGCTCGTGCTGAAGCCTTTTTGATGGCGAGCAACACCCTTATCTTAGGTGTTTTGGGGTTGATCACAATGCTTTCACGATGCACTTGTTTTAGCTACGCTTCCCCTCGATATCTAGCTGCCCTTACACCTATTTTAGGTGTAAGGGCAGCACCTTGCTTGTTCGTTATCTAGTAGATCTAATCCGTTATAGTCGCTCCTTGTTCTTCAAGGATTGGTTTGATATCCGTATGGTTAGGCCTTATAAACGGGTTGAAGGATCCGGTAGTGCGTAAGGTGTGGTTTACTAAGCTCTAGAGGGATTGTTCCCGGGATCAACCTCACGTTGGTTTTTAGGCCTCTTTAGTGCTGGTTTTCTATCATCTTACGTATCTGTTAGGCTCAATTACGCATAGGATGTTCCGGTTATATGGTGAAAACCCTAGACTATCGTAGATTAGCTTAGCTTGATATTGATAAAGCATGATCCCCATGTCCTTATAAATCTAACATGAACCATGGGGCAATCGGCTCTTTGAGCCGATCCACAGAACAACTTAAGAGCCGATCGGGGCTCGTATTTAATGTTTACGTGTTTGCCATGCAGGAAACTAGTCGAAGCAATCCATCACCTTCCTAACCAGGTATAGGTCAGGTGGCACGCCCTCGTAATTACCAGGACGCGTGTGCCAGAAGGCATTGCGGGCCGTCGCCCGAGGGACCAGGGTCAGCCGCAATCCTGGGAGCCTCCCGGCTCTACTGTGTTGCCCGTCGTTGCTCGCCGGTGGGTTTCTGACCGCAACACCATCACCATATATATAACAACTTCATTTCACCGGTATCATTTTACAAATATAACCAGAGAACTCCACCTAATGAACTAAATACCACCAGTAGCATTTTAAAAATATAACCAGAGACAAGAACTTTTCATTTTCATTTGCAACAACTTAGCATTAAAACAGCACAAAAATGACATGATCTAAACCAACAGTAGTACCAACAGTGGTAGTATCAACAGCAGTAGTATTTGGTTATGACAACCATGAATATATATATATATGGTAGTAGCATACCACCATATCTCAAATTCTCAAATTCTCAAATTGGTTTACTGGCATCCCTGGCAACATTATATGTATTTCTTTAGAAAAAGAGAGGTACAGATCACAAGGTTTTGAACATACAGAGGTGCTGACATTCTGATTTCATAAGACAACTCATGTGTCTAGCTAAGTATAGTGATGTGCTTAATACAACAGAGAAACCAGAAATACAGCCCTCCCTCCAAGCACCAACAGCAATAGACGATATCATTTTATACTAGCAAAACCTAAATGAGCTAAATGAACGAGAGAACAAATTTATTTTGTTTTATTGTTTACCTAAACATTACTACTTAATTACAACAGAAATACAGCCTTGGTCCTAAATCCTAAACCAGAGAACTAACATCAACCATGCATAGCACCAATTTAAATCCTAAATCATTTAATACACATGTATACAGGTTATTTAACTGTGGCATGGTTTTGAAATGTGACAGTAACATGAGCATGAGCATGAGCTTTTTTCACAGGTTCTGTTCAGTGCACTGCCTACTGAGATTGGATGGCCTTGTGACCAAAACCAGAGAACAATGCTAAGGAAAAACAATACTGCTACTGCTAGCATTTGAACCTACTGCTAACATGAATTAAACCCTAGCAACCTGCAACTAAAATCATTTTCTTGTTTGAACCAAACCTCTATTCATTTTCTTTTTTCATGTTTGAACCAAACCTCTGTTCTTTTTCTTTTTTCCTACTACAACCTGCAACTAAATCAACTAGCTAGCAATAATGAACTAAAATCATTTAATAGCATGGACTGGCAGTGGCATATATATGGTTCATTTTAAAATTGGTTTAGTTTCAAACAAGAGAGCATACAACATACAGAGCTTGTACCCACTTATAATAGCATGGACTGCAATAGCATATTTTTATGATGGAGTAACAAATTCATTTAGTTATTCATCAAGATTATCCAGAAATTCTTCTATGCACCAACAATATCATGCATTATTCCAATATCAGCCATTCTTCTATGCACAAAAAGAACCAAAACCAGAGAACAATATCGCTAGCATTTGAAGCTACCGCTAGCTTTTCAAACCAATTTTAGCATTCAAACCAGAGAACAAATTTCGTTGGACATCAAGTTTAAATTAAGTAAACAAACTTCCTTTTTTGCTACTGCTAGCAATTAACCTCCTTATAAGCTGATATATTTCAATGAACCAGAGAATGAACCAGGGCATCAAATTAGGATTTGGGCAGTACCTAGCAGCACCAGTTCATCGTGTGGCATGAAATTACAATTGGGTACTATGAACCAGGGCATCAAATTCAATTTTCTATGAACTACTGCAAGAACTAAAGCAAGAATCGGCGCAAGAATTCGGAGGCAGAGAGAGGGAAGGAATAGGGGGATGGAGTGGGGAAGGGTGAGGGGTTCTTACCAACAGCGATGGTGGCGACGCCCTGCTGCTCCTCTCCGCGACGGTGGCCGGCGCACAACGCCCTCCTCCTCCTCTCGGCGACGGTGGCGACGGTGGACGGCGCGCAACGCCCTCCTCCTCCTCTCGGCGACGGTGGTGACGGTGGCCGGCGGGTGACGCGCTCCCCCTCCTCTCCGCGGCGACGCCCTGCTCCTCCTTGCACGGCGGCTCTGGCGGTTAGGGTTCGTCGATCGATCACGGCGGCGCTCACGGCGGCTAGGGTTCGTCGATTGGGAATGGGGAGGGAGAAGCTGTGGTCGCGTGCGGTTAAGTCCCAGGTATACATGGACTACACTTATTGCAGGCGCACCAGGGCGTTGGTGCGCCGGGGACAGGTGGACCCCCGACGCACCAAAGCCCTGGTGCGCCGGCAATAAGTCTAGTCCGTGTATACCTGGGACTTGGCCCAGATCATGCAATATGACCTCCCCAACTCATATTTTCTTTTGTTTTTCTTTATTTCTTTTCTGGCCTTTTCTATTATATTTATGTTCTTATCTTGACCGGTGTAATAGCCAAGAATTATGCATGATTTATATATGCAAAAACAAAAAATATGAGATTATACATACAAAAAATATTGACAAACACAATATTAATTAGTCATACATAAAATATTGGCCATGACCATATGAGTAGTTATGAATTACACAAAATATGAGTTATAGATTGCAAATAAAGTTTTACATCATCGATTGAGAAGAGTGTTTCACTTTCTTCTTGCTTTTCTTGCTCGTCGTTGAATAATTTAGCCCCGTGTCGTGACTTCTTCTTTTGAAGGGTCGACCTGACCTCGGTAGCGTGGTCCTGCTTCTTCTTGTGGTGTATGTTGTGTCTTCGTCCTCGGATTGTTCCATCATTGGGTCTACGACTTGTCCTTCGAAGTCTTCCTCGTTGGCGACTCCATCCATTCCGATGATGGTCCTCTTGCCTCTCCTCATGATAACACGGCTAGGCCTGGATGGGTCGGTTATGAAGAAGCATTGCTGCATGTGTTCCGCCAGTACCCATGGCTCATTCTGCGCGGTGGCGTTCGTGGACTTTGATTTGTTGGCTTCGGGTAGAAACATGGTGGTGAAATACCGGTCTTCTTTTGTGACGCTCTTAGCCCATCTGATACGGAACATCGGCACTTTCTCCCCGGCGTAGCTAAGCTCCCAGATTTCCTCGATTCTTCCGTAGTATCTAGTCTTTACCTCACCCGTCCAGGAATCCATCGTTACCCCCGAGTTCGGTAAACACCGTTCTTGTCTTTTTCTTCCGTGTAGAATGTGTACCCGTTGATATCGTACGCTTGGTAAGTCATGATGTTGGGCGCGGGGCCATGTGACAAGGCCAATACTAGTTTATCCTTGTCGGAATCCATTGGTGGGGGATTAGCATCAATGTGGTCTTTGAACCGAGTGCGCGAAAGAGGAGTTGTGCTCTCTGTATATTTCGCTTCCGTCATCATCGGCTTGCCACTGTTCTCTATCATGGTTTTGTGCTCTTTCAACCAAGGATCGATCAAGTCAATGTGTTGTAGCGCTACTAAGTTGGCCCTGTCAAAGTCGGAAGTCCGACCAGACATGTGCACGTGCAGTTCCTTCCTTCCATTTTTGTGGCCTACTCCTTCGAACCTGCGGAGGTGCTTGTGTTGAGGCAAACCAACAGGGTCCTCGATGTCTAGATAATTCGTGCAGAAAGAGATGCACTCTTCGGTGAGCCAGCCCTGGACGATGCTTCCATCCGGATGTGACCTGTTACGAACGTATCCTTTAATGACCCCATTCATTCTTTCAAACGGCATCATGTTGTGTAAGAATGCCGGCCCTAGACTGACGATATCATCCATGATATGGACCAACAGATGGACCAACACGTCAAAGAATGCAGGCGGGAAGTACATCTCAAGCTCACATAGGATCACCACGATCTCTTCCTGGAGCCTTGCGAGTTTCTTCACGCTTATCGACTTCCGAGTTATGACGTCGAAGAAGTTACAAAGCCCAGTCAGCGTTGCACGGACATGGTCATCCATTATACCTCGGATTGCAACCGGAAGAATCTGCGTCATCATCACGTGACGAGTCATGAGACTTCATGCCGCTGAAGTTTCGTTTCTTGGGGTCCATGTATCTGCTTATTAGCCCGGAGTAACCGAAGGGCACTCTGACTCCTAGAAGGCAATTGAAAAATTGATCGACCTCGGCCGGACTAAAAGTGAAGCAGGAGGGGGGACAGTAATAGTCTGGCTGCTTAATCCTTTTGCGATTCTGACCGCCGTCCGCCTCCTCCTCCGACTGTCCCTCTTGGGCCGGCGGGATCTGAAGCTCTTCCCTGATGCCCAAAACTTTCAGGTCGTGTCTTGCGTTCGTCCCATCTTTGGTCCGGTCCGGCATGTTGAGAAGAGTGCCAAGCAAGCTCTTGCACACGTTCTTTGTAATATGCATGACATCAAGGCAGTGAGGTGTATCGAGAATTTTCCAGTACGGCAAGTCCCAAAACACGGACCTCCTTTTCCATACACCAATGAGCGGCGTCGTTTCCTTTTTCTTCTTCTTCTCTCCAGGCTTTTGACGAATCTTTCTCGGCGCAGGGCACTCCTTCCAACCTTTCAGTAATGTATCGATCTCTTTGCCGCTCTTCTTACGTGGAGGTCCTCGGGGTTCATTTGTACCATCGAACAGATCTCCACGCTTCCTCCACGGGTCAGTCTTCTGTAGCCACCTTCGATGCCCCATGTAAACTGTTTTCGAAGAGCCGGGATCCTTACCAAGCTGCAAAAACATCGTCTCTTCCATGCACCTGACACATGCCTTGTGTCCATGGCACACCTGGCACGAAATGTAACCGTATCCGAGGTAGTCCTGCACCGTCGTGATCAACGCGGCTCTCAAAGGGAAATATTCTTCCCCGACGGCGTCCCATGTATCTACCCCTTCCTCCACCCACAACGTTTCAAGCTCCTCCTTTAATAGTTCGAGATACATGTTGATATCGTTTCCTGGCTGTGTCGGCCCTTGAATTAGCATACTCATCTGTATGTACTTCCTCTTCATGCACAGCCAGGGCGGGAGGTTGTAGATCCATACAAACACGGGCCATGTGCTATGTGTGCTGCTCCGGTTTCCGAACGGATTGAATCCGTCCGTGCTCGCACCCAACCCGATGTTTCGGGATCTGCCCCAAAACTTCCGAATTCATTGTCTAATGCTTTCCACCGGCTTGCATCCGAAGGGTGCGTCGGCACTCGGGTGCTCAATCCGCTCTTCATCATTCAACACTGCCTCCTTTCTTTCGCGTGCCGGCGCATGAGCTTTGCTTCCTTGCGGTCCGCGTAGAACCGTTGAAGCCGGGGGGGGGGGGCGAGCGGGAAGTACCACACAACTTTCCAAGGAGCTTTCTTCTTCCCTTTCTTGTACCGTTCAGCTTCACACACAGGACATTTGGTCTTGTCCATGTGCTCCTTGCGATACATGATACAGTCGTTGATGCAGGCGTGATACTTTTCGTGGGGTAAGTCGAGAGGGCACGTGATTCTCTTGGCCTCGGCTAGACTACCAGGACACGTGTTCCCGGGAGGAAGGAGATCTTTCACGTATTCCAGGATGTCGTCGACGCTTGTGTCCGTCCATCCGTGTTTCGCCTTCATCTGCAGCACATGGAGAGCTACTCTCAAGCGAGAGTCCCCCAACCCGCGACCTGAGTCGTACAACGGAGTATTCGAGTCTATCTCGAGTTGCTCAAGCTTTGATTTCCGCTTGGCGCCTTTCGTCTTTTCGAGAAGCAGATCTTGAAGATGAGGGTCCCGCACGACTGAAGCTAGCGGCACCGCTTCGTCATCGTCAAGGTTATTGTCGTCGTCAAGGTTATCGTCCTGTGCGACAAACTCTTCATCGTTATCAATATCATGATGCCCTCCTTCTTGCCAGCCATTTTTACCACCTGCCGCCGTCGCCCCATTCACCTCCGCGCCATCATCACTCATCCATTGAGTGTGTCCATGCATGAAACCATTAGTGAGCAGGTGCCCCTGCAATTTGCCTGAATACGGGTCAAACCATTTCCCTCGTTTGCATCTCCGGCACGGACACAATACCTCCATGCGGTTATTTTCATACATGTCGATGATCGCGTGTTTCATATATCTCATCACGATGCTTTCACTCATCTCAATAACCATTATCGCCTGCATGGTAAGATTACATAATTGATTAGAACCATGCATCCGTCCGTAGTTTTCACGGAAAATTTCGGCATGACCTTCCTACACGGTAGGACATAGGAGCGCCAGAAATGTGCCGAAACGGAAACTTAAAGAATCAACATTTTGGCGCAACGTTGGCAACTCATTTTCAACGCCAACACACACAAGCACAAGCACAACATATATATATGCCACACACGAGAGCTTTGCTTCAAATGTCCAACATACGTCGATTTCGTTCCTCAATTTTTTCATTAATCACCTATTTGTTTGATATATTCGTCAACGAGATCGAGACGTCGCACCGCTACCACGGCGTATGGAAGCCGACTTTCTAGATCTAGATCTAGATTGAGCGGTCAATGCGGGATAGTAGATCTAGATCTACATAGGGGGATGTGGGAGATGCATGTAGGAAGGGAAGATTTGCTCAAAAAATATGATTTTGTTTTGTCAAATTGGTGAAATTGGGGATAGAAATGGGCAAAAATGAGCTGCGTTGGGAGAAGGCTCGGGTTTGTGTGGAGGAGTGGAGTGGTAGTAGTGGGGGGAGTGGTTGTTGAGCAGAAATAACTTCCCAGGTTACTGTCGGCGCACCAGGGCATGGGTGCGCCGGCAGCACATAGCCCTTTCGGCTATATCACCCCCGGTCCAGGCCCAAGCTTCATTGCCGGCGCACCAGCCCAGGGGTGCGTCGGCAATAGCGCATTTTCCGCCGGCGCACCCCTGGGCTGGTGCGCCGGCAATGATTCTTGGGCCTGGCCCGAATCGGCCGCGGCCATTCCAGGATTTTTCCCCGGCGCGTCTTTTCCGGAGGTAAGCCGGCAGTAGTCCTGCATCGCCGGCGCGGCTGCAAAGTGGTGCGCCGGCAACTGTTTCCGCCGGCGCACGTCCAAGGTGGTGCGCCGGTACCACTTGCCTCCACCTATAGGCTTTTTCCTAGTAGTGTCACCTCCTTTTGAGCATGGCTCCACCGCCAAGCCAGGAGACCCATAGTGTCTTCCGGACTGGTCAGCCCCGAAGGCCTCCCGTTATACTATTGTCCCAACCATGACAACCCGGACTCGGGGGTAACCGTACCCTTGTATAGTTGTGCGGTGCTTCATGCTAAGAAGAACAAACGTCAAGTTAAGCTCCGTGCCCACGTTTTAGTAGCTATGGTTGCGCGGGTTAATTGTTACGGGTGAATACTTAGACCCAAAGTTTTTATAAACACAACCCCTTTCTCAACCTCATCATCTTTTCCAAATCTTTCCTTTTCTTAAATTTACACTTGGGTAAGGTCAATCTACCCAAGGTTTTAACAAAACTTTTACAACAAGGTAAAACCTTGAGGGTTTCCCAACCTAAAGTTTTATGTTTGAAAACTAAGATATCCAATAGCATGATGCTAGTCATCATACCACCAAGGGTGTCAAAAGGGGGCATACATACTTGAAGTAAGCATGTATGGAAATGATGTCAAGATCAACAAATTCATGATAACAATCCCTTCTTTACTAGGAGGGTGGTGTCAAGGTGGAAAATTTGGAGGGCTCACATGCTTGGGGTAGCATGTGAGTGTCAAAGTGAACCTTCCAAACTTGGGGACAAGTTTGTAAGAGAGGAGAACCAAAATAAACTCAAAGTACACACGAGAACAAGATGCTAAAAGAATAAGAGATCGCAACAAGGAGATAATAACAAGGGATCAAAGAAAATGGCTTGCCAATAAGGTCACCATCCGTTCCTTTACTGAAGGCATTTGCGAAAAGTGTCTTTGGCTCATGGGCACCAGTGCTTCTGCTGTTTAAAAAAATAAAAAATCATACATATTTGTTTCAAAAAAATCTGAAAATAAATGCAGACATAATAAATAAAGTAACCTACAAGCGTGTAAAATTTTAATATGAAATTCTTTATATTGTAGACTACACAAAAAAGACAAAATCAGTTGAAATTTGGAGATCTGAAATATGCATACCCAGATCCACACGTTTGTTATTTTTGTGTAGCCCAGAATTTTTTGTATTTGAAACTGAAATTTTGCACGCTTATGGGACAATTCATTAGCTACACCATGATTTGTTTTCTAATTTTTTTAAACACATAAATATGTTTTTTATTTTTTCTAAAATAGCAGAGCACTCGGTGCCCAAGAGCACCAAATCTCTTAGGCATTTGCGCCTAATAGCGCGAGCTTAGCTAATTTTTGAAGAAAAAAAGATGTCCATTGTGGTATTCGGGACAAAGATCTTCATGTCCGCTACTCCACCAAACAACGGACCAGCATGTATTCATCACAATACGGGTAGCTAATTTGTGAAAAATATGTTCAGCACGGGATTCAAACAAAGATCTTCATCTCTGCAAAATTTTGATTTCACCAAAAACCGAACAGCGAATGTTCATGAGGTTAAGCTCACGAACACTATGTTTTCTCTATAAAATAAGGTCACCATCCGTCTCTTATTTCTCAAGGAAAAACAGGTGGAAGTGTTGGGACGAACCACATGGGTGCTTCAGCTCTATGTTCAATCTTCTCTTTTTTGTACTGCAATCTTGAGCCTATGGCAGGACCTCCATTGACGTGCATTCTGCACCAATTTGGCCTTGGACGTATCCATGTATCACGGGCGCGATTGTGGGTAGCAAAGACACAGTCAGGTTTGAACAATTGGAAATCTGGTTCTGCAGCCTCTGCGTCGATTGGCGGGGGTAGCATGAAAATTGGGTGATTGAGTCCAAGAAATAAAGAATGCCCCTTCAAATTGTTCAATCTTTCCCACCTTGCCTCTTCTACAGTGTCCAAGGTATGGGCAGATCTCAAGAAAACGTAGCACCGTACCAAAGGATAAGACCTCAGCTTGTTACCCATATGTAATATTGGAGGACCGAGGATGGGCCGATAACCCTTAACCTGAATCCACGCGAGATCAGATTCACCAGTAATGGACTCTGCTCTCATTGGTGCCAGGAACCAAGTGCGCTGGTCAGAAAATCCAAGAAATACATCTTCATCTTCATCATTATGATTATCACCATCATTATCTAATTCTTCATCATCTAATTCTTCATCATCTAATTCGTCTTCTTCTAATTCTTCTTCTTCTAATTCTTCTTCTTCTAATTCTTCTACATCAGCATCATTATCTTCATCGGCACCTCCATCGCCTTGAGCCACATTTTCTTCATCATCTTCCATGACAGCATCTCCCTCGATTTGAGCCAAAATTGCAGCCGCTTCGCTTCTTCATCTTCAATGACAGGGGCGTCAATGAGACGCGGGGCTGCATGTGTCCCCGCAATGCACAAAGATCAACCACAATGCAGCAAGTAGGAACTACACGGTAAATTATCTCTTCTCTTCTATCTTCTATCTTCTATCTTCTACTACTATAAGGCACCAGTTTTGAACAAGACATGTAGCAGCAATTCCAACTGTTGGTGTCCAAAATCTAACGGTTGGGATTAGAGGTATTCGCGTGAAAAAATACCACACCAGTGTCCACGTGTTTCTAGAACCGTCATGTTTCCATTATGAAGAAAAATCAGAGCAGTCTCACACCGATATCACACGTCCCACTTGATAGTGATTAAGAAAGGTTCCAATTTTTTGTTCATATTTCTAAACTGTATGCTCACACTTATTTTGATGGTATAACCAAATTACTAGTTGTATTGAAAGTTTGAACAACATTTAGAACGCAACTTACATCAGTATTGTGAATCGTAATTGGTCCAACATGTGCAGCATGCCATTTACTAGTTAAGACATAAAACAAAGACTCACCCCAGGTATATGGTTCCCAAACTAGAACATCTCCATACGGATATGTAACTGCGTATACACGATGCAGGTGTGAACTTGTACCATATCCAGGAATGCCCATGGCATCGACATAGCTGGTTCCTTCAAAGAATTTGGGGTTTCCCAGGATCTTCCACTCCTTTTCTAGGGGCGCTTGTAGGATAGCGATCAAGTAGTCAAATACAACGATTACCTCGTAATGCCATGGCCCTGCTAGATCATCTTTGTACGGCCTCTTGACGATCCGTACTTTGAGCAGTTCCAAACTTTTATCTATTTTGTATTTGAAGAGGAATGGTGGGCTGGCATTCCACCATTCACGAGTAGGGCCCAAAGAAATTCCTGCATCTTGCAAGAGATGGAAGAGGTATAATAGTATCCGATATGTATATGTTGCGGATCGTCAAGTGCCCGTCCTGCTCGGACAAATGCCACCCAGTCGCCGTTACAACCCACCCAGTGCATGGGTCCATGTCCATCCAGTTCCTCCTTGGTATGGATAAATGCTGGAACTGTCGGCTTGTCTAATGGCATCGGCAACGCGTGAATGCCCTGCAAATAGGATTTGTTTTAAAATTGTCTATGCATGCAAGGTATTCGACGGAATGAAGAGCGGATTGTGCAGAACTGACGCACAGATGCAATGGATAAATAAAGCAATTCCGAAGAGTACATGTGCATAGTGAAGGCAGCAAACCTTACAGTACTCCCAAATTAGGTGATGATGTTGAGTCTAAATATATGCATGATGTTTGGCGAGTAAGAAAAATTGATTGAAAAAACACAAGCTGAAACGAGATGAGTAAATAAATAAATACTCTTACAGTATTGTCGCGGTCGTCTGGCCATGTCTCGGGGTCGGAGTGGAGCAGGCTCGGTACACCGAACGGAACCTTATGCGCTCCGCGGATGGCATGCCGCATGCCGATCATGCCTCGAGCGAGGCGACCAGTGCTGAGGATATCCGCCCGCTCGGCTATGTTCTCCACCAGTGGGTAGTGGAGGTTGCCCCACCCCATGGACTGGTGGTAGCAATCAGGAATCTCCTCAACCTTACGCTTCTGCTTCATTGGAGTCGGTAATCTAATGCAAGGGAGAGAGGGGTGAATGGGAGAAAGAGACAGAAGAGGGTTTTTTGGAGAAGATGCAGTAGTACTACGATACTAGGAGGTGGAGATGCGGGGCATATGTTTCCGGGGGAGAGGAACCACTATTTCCCTTCTACGGAGTAAAAAAAATAACCGCACTTGCTCATTAGAACTTGGGGCGGGGATATAGTGGTAACAGATTCCGAGGTATTGACCAACTTTCCCTCACCTTGACCCCACGTGGTTGTGACCCGAGATAATTTTCTTTTTGATGAACCCGATATACTTATTATAGTACTAAAATAGTACAAGTATATACCTTGTATATACCAATATTATTATTTTAAGGACTTTTGTTCCATGAGCAACAACTTCCCCCACTCCGCTCATCCGAAATCCTAGCCCCTCCAACTTCAAGGACCAATCGACATAGCTATGGCCTTCTAATTTGGCTCAAGTCGCCGCACACATAGCCCTCCCGCCGACAAGGAATAGGAGCATCAGCCCTTTCGTCGCTTGTTGCTATACATAATCATATGCCGTACCATATATATTTCAAATTTCCATATCAAAAAATAGTTCAAATCTGACTTTTAACATCTCAAGCTAAACCCTCGCTTGGTCTTAAACATAAGCATACCATAGTTCTACTTTTGTCTTCACCAAACAACAGAACACAATGTGTTCATCACAACATAGCCAACCGGAGTACCTAGTAGTGTAACTAGAGAAGTGAACCTATAGTTGATCAAGCCTTCAACTTTAACACAATAATACCCCCACATTATGTGTTGAGGAGCCACACCCATATATTTAAGAGTACCATCATGTAGACCACAAATGCATCAATGAAGAGAGGGGTATTACTTATAGACCACCTCTTTACAAAACAGTTGTAATTAGTAGACCACAAGTGCCTCGTTCATTAGCTATGAAATTACATACTATCGGTAGCTACAATGGCTGCAGGACCTGTTTCATAATTAAACATCACACTTGTTCCAATCCGGGCGTTGGTGAAGTTTGGGATGAACCAAAGCGGTGTCTTTACCAGGTACCTATCTTTTTTTGTTTTGCATGTTTTCTCCAAGGCGTTGGTTTGGAAACCAACGGCGCAATCTTCACGATTCGGACCGAATCGGCATATTTCAGGGCAGCTGCGAATTGCGAAGCCATGCTTCATTCGGCAAGGTGTAGACACAATTTCTTCTCGTCAGACATCCTGGGACAACATCTGCACCGCCTAATGGCAGCATAATCGGATAGTTCACTCCAAGGAAAAGAGAATATTCTCCAAGGTCATCCATCTTTTCCCATGGAATACCTTCATTTAACTTACTAGTGTCCTTCGTGAACACCAGGCAACCAAACCCAGAAGCATAGTTGCCAACAGTGCGACCATGATGAACACGACGATCAGAAGCAGTATGGCAAACTTTACAGGAATATTCCCTTTCATCAGCAATGCCCAGTGTATGGATCAGAAGAAGTCTAGAACCATCTATAGATCTTGCTAACCACCACACACCATAATCGACCTCGTGATCATGGCCAAGAGCATCATCAAGTGCACACCGCCATTCAAACACAATGGATGGTGGCTCTACGATCAGCGGAGGACCTGCTTGAAAACGAAATTACTGTTAAGAAGGGCATGTTTGGTTTGCACAAATCTGAAAACGTAAGAATTGGGAAAACGCATTAGGATTCAGATGGGATGATATAATGTCATTTCCATTCAATAATACAACATATTGGTGTATTTGAGTACATCACATGGGAAACCAAAGGATTCATTTCAAGAAGTTCAAGTAGAGGTCAAAATCCAACATAATTCAATACGAGAATAAAACTCCTAATTATACAATCCTCAAATTTTTCTATGGTAATCATCTCGAATAAAAAGTCTAAATACCAATGAAATTTCATCCGAAGCAAATATGCCCCAAGTCAGATCAGTCAGGTTCGAAAATTAATAAGTTTGTGCATTAAAATTATCTTTACAGCCATGAATAATGAAGCTCATCATACACTACGTCCGGAGGAAAATTACCAGCTTGCTGAGGTTTCCATGCGTGAACAGTGCCAGTATGAGTTGTGGCAAACACAAGCCCATTGTGGAGAATTGCATCGCTGTAATTGTAAAAGATGTGGGACTTGGGCTCTGTAAGAACTGTCCATTCAGAATCAGCGCCGTAAAGGAGGGCAACTCTGATGTCAAAAACAGCAACAAGAGAGAAATTTTTGTACCCCCAGCAACTGTGGGAACTTGGCAAATATATATCTTGTGAAATATAATAGCACGAAGGTTGTGGTGGTATATATTTGGAATGTGGGTGGTTTCAAACGGCACAGGGAGAGGAATTTCACGGCGAGTGTAGACGTTGACAAGTTTCCATTTGCAAGCAGGAAAGCCAGTGTCAACCATGGCAACCCAATCTCCATTGGCACCTACCCACTGCTTACCCGTACCGTCTGGCATCACAGCGTCGCAGGAGAACCTGTCGAGCGGCGTGAGCTTGCAATCCCGTGCTACCTTCGTCGGGTGAGAATGAAGAACACATGGGAGCCCAAACGGGAGAGAAACAGATAGAGTTGCACTATCATTTGCAGAGTCGAAAAATAGTTTGGACGAACCGACGAGGCTCGCGGCGGTGATGACGTCGCATCTTGTTACGAGTTCTTCAAGGGGACCTTCGGAAAAGACCTTCTGAAACTGTTCAGAGTCATCATTTTCCTTGTTCGATGCCTCCATCGCAGGGCAGGGGTGGGTCTATGAGGTTTGGGTTCAACTGATTGTGGCACCCCCGGGATCAGGGTTAGACAAATACCAGATCTTCGTCTGACATAAGCCTAACCTCGAGCTCGAGAGACTACAGTGAGGGAATCGGTAACACAACAGTGACTCTACGACTCAAAAGAATATATTACAACTCTTAACAGAGTAAGATCCAAATTATTACACGCAGAGGTCAACGACCCAACATTCAACAAGCAACGGAAGCAAATTATGTTATTCTAAATAACAAGATAGCCAAGGGCTTACGAAGCCATAACATAAAGCGACGTCCCAGCCCATAAGTCGCAGGTCGCTGCCCGGGAACTCCAAACTAACCATCGATGTTAACGTAGAAACCACCTTCGGCTGTAGCGACTTCATCTGAAACAAAAGCATGCAAAGCTGAGTACAGGGACTCAGCAAGACTTAGTACAACCTTTTAGCAAAGCGGGTATGCGGGCTTTCTGTAGATCTTCTTTTGCGTAAAGCCAATTTTCATTTGCAAGACAAGAGAGAGGAGAAGTTCGACTACTTAGAGTCTGTGAAAGGGGATAAGGGAGCGACATCTCTATCTCTATTGATCATCACATTGTATCCACCAATCTTCATCATCTCGAACCACTATCCTCGGATCACCCCCTCAACACCCGGAGAAGATATCCGTAAACACACATTGATTGCCCAGTTTTACGGTTAGGTTCAAGTTGTCTATGATCTCCACGTCCGTTCCCAAGTCGTCCGTAACCGTGGACACGGCTTTTCGAAAAGATTTAACCCTGCAGGGGTGCACAACTTTACCCACACGTGCCAACCGACTCTTAATGCCAATATATTAGCTCTCTTCCTTGGAAAGCCGGCAGAGGGTGGTCGACCACGACCTTTACCTTGCTGTCGCCGAGACCATGAGTCACGCGCTAAGGATTGTTCCGCCGTAACGGGTCAAGTCCCGAAGTCGGTCCTTAACAATGTGAGGCGAGGTGGGTTTCACCAGGGACTCTAACCCAAGCCACCTCGGCCACGCTTACCTACATGTATGCTATGCACCTTTTCACAAACATTTTCGATGCATATGTCCAAATAACGCGCAAACTATGTGACTCATGGAATCTACTAGGCAAGTTAGTGAGTCGAGAGGGTACCATAATAGGGCCTCGTGTGGTTGTACGCTCGGTCTTGGTTCAAGAGGCGAGAACTCGGTTCCTAGGGTCGGCGGAAACGAAACAACCCACCACATCCCAATGTGGCCTCTCGTCTGAGCCTTTAATCATGTTTATCATCATCTCTATACTTACCACGTCAACCTGTCATGCTAGATTCATTGCATTGTAAGGCTCCAGTCCGAAGACCGGAGCAGTAGCGTAACAAACTAAGCATGGCTAAGCATAAATAGATAAAGGCTCTCGCGACGCACACATGCCAAACCTAGTTATGCTAGGAGCAGTGGATCAGGGTATCAAGGCTATAAAGGTCGGACATGCAACAGATAGGGTAACTCTATCTATCTATAAAAGACAGTTGAATCGTATGCGATATGTAGGAACCACAGATAAAAGCATTTCGAAATCATAGATGAACCAGGTTAGGGCTTGCCTTGTCCCTCAGCGGATGAGTACTGTTCGTCGGTGGCGTTGACGTCGGACTCCGGCTCAGATCCTATTCGCGAAGAACCAAACACCGGAAAGGGAAACAAACATTCACTACATGGCATAATGCAATGCGCATACAATATGAATGACATGTCATGTGAATGGAATTGAGCAACCCTAGGTGCATCGTCAAATTAAAGGGGTTCCGGCATCGGACCCCGACATATGAGAGGGGTGTATTAGGGTTTTCTACTAAGCTCCACATTTAATGGGTTCAATCATGTATGAAACATGTATAAACAAATAGGAAATGTTTTTCTGATCAATTTGATATATAAATTTGTATTTTTCTGAATTTATATGAATTATTAAACAATTACTGAAAATAACAGAAATAAATAGAAAAACAGTTATGGCGTCATGCTGACGTCAGCCGCCATGAGCTCACTGTGAGCTCGGGTTGAGCTCAAATTGGCCGATTTGGCCCCCGATTGAGGGCGCGCGAGAGGGGAATAGATGCGGGGCGACGCACTGAGGCGTTTGGTGGCGGCGCCGCCCTCCAATGGTCGCCGGAGCGACCACGGCGGCGGTGGCCGGCGGCAGAACTCGCGGGCACACGTCGGCCGGGCGCTACAGGAGGCGGGCGAGCGAACGGAGGGCACCATGATGCTCAGAAGCTCACCGCGGAGCTTCTGGTGTCAACGGTGAGGCGAGGGGGCCCGGCAACGCCGGCGAGCGGCGGTGGCCGGCGCGGCAGAGGTCGCCCGATTCGGCCGATTCCGGCCCCGTCTGCTTGGGCTGCTGGGCGGAGGAGGTCGAGGGCGTCGCGGCAGAGCTCGGGAGCTTCTCGGCGGGGCGCGGGGTGGAGCGGAACGGCGGCGACGGTGGTTGGCCGGACCTAGGGTTTCGGCCGCGCCCTTACAGAGAGGAGGTGAGGGGGAAGGAGGTGGCCAAATAGAGGTTCTCCTCGCGGCGGCGAGGGTTTTAAAGGGGCCAGGGGGCGGCGGGAAGCATCCCGGCGGCCGGCTCCATCGGGCGGCGAGGGGCGCGCCAGGCAGCAGCCTGCCTGCGTGCGTGGAGAAGAAGACATGGGGGTTTTGCGGAAAACCCCCTGGTCTTCAGGGTTTTCTCAGGAATTTTTAAAATAGAAGGATTTTTATGATTTTTGGGGTATTTGAACCCATATTTTGAGGGGCTTTTTGCATCAAATTTTAAATAGAGCAAAATACAACATTGGCAACATTGTTTCAAACCATTTTGGTACAAGATTTATCAAATTTTAAATGCAAATGCATGCATGCTTATGCACAACTAACAACATTATTTGATTCACAAAGTGGTTCTGTTACAACTCTACCCCCTTACAAGAATCTCGTCCCCGGAAGGATTCAACTGAAAGGTAGCATGTACCGAATGCAATGAGCATGCTAAAGGACAAGACATGTGATATGAAGATATATCATCGTATCGATCATAGTAGTTAAACAAGCATACAAAATGTACACACTACTAACCGACTCACAAACCATGAAGATGGAATGCAAAGATGACATACCATCACCATGTCGCATAAAGACCAACAATTGGATGCTAAGCACCCGAAGCAAGAATAAAGGGACAATGCTTCAGATGAACTGAGGCATTCTGGAAACTCTGAGACAAGCAACCAAATACGGAGTACTGGAGAAAATAACCCAAACCCGCGTATCCTAGAGATTTGAATTGATAGGAAAGAAGTGAAATCTTTTTCCAATCAAAACCAGGTAAGATGACTCAGCATTAGAGTGACACCAGGTAAGGAGTAAAAAGAATCCTATTCAGAGTTTTTTGCAAATAATCTTTAACTTTCAAATAGTTTTCGCAACAACTAGACTCAACATCGACCAGTGAACAAGGGTTTCCTACAGGCAGTCCTACTCTGATACCAAAACCTGTGGCACCCCCGGGATCAGGGTTAGACAAATACCAGATCTTCGTCTGACATAAGCCTAACCTCGAGCTCGAGAGACTACAGTGAGGGAATCGGTAACACAACAGTGACTCTACGACTCAAAAGAATATATTACAACTCTTAACAGAGTAAGATCCAAATTATTACACGCAGAGGTCACTGACCCAACATTCAACAAGCAACGGAAGCAATTATGTTATTCTAAATAACAAGATAGCAAAGGGCTTAAGAAGCCATAACATAAAGCGACGTCCCAGCCCATAAGTCGCAGGCTGCCTGGGAACTCCAAACTAACCATCGATGTTAACGTAGAAACCACCTTCGGCCGTAGCGACTTCATCTGAAACAAAAGCATGCAAAGCTGAGTACAGGGACTCAGCAAGACTTAGTACAACCTTTTAGCAAAGCGGGTATGCGGGCTTTCTGTAGATCTTCTTTTGCGTAAAGCCAATTTTCATTTGCAAGACAAGAGAGAGGAGAAGTTCGACTACTCAGAGTCTGTGAAAGGGGATAAGGGAGCGACATCTCTATCTGTATTGATCATCACATTGTATCCACCAATCTTCATCATCTCGAACCACTATCCTCGGATCACTGATACGTCTCCGACGTATCGATAATTTCTTATGTTCCATGCCACATTATTGATGATATCTACATGTTTTATGCACACTTTATGTCATATTCGTGCATTTTCTGGAACTAATCTATTAACAAGATGCCGAAGAGCCAGTTGCTGTTTTCTGCTGTTTTTGGTTTCAGAAATCCTAGTAACGAAATATTCTCGGAATTGGACGAAATCAACGCCCGTGGTCCTATTTTGCCACGAAGCTTCTAGAAGACCGAAGAGGAGTCGAAGTGGGGCCACGAGGCGCCGCCACACTAGGGCGGCGCGGCCCAGGCCCTGGCCACGCCGACCTGTGGTGTGGGGCCCTCGTGTGGCCCCCCGCGTTTCCCTTCCGCCTACTTAAAGCCTCCATCGCGAAACCCCCAGTACCGAGAGCCACGATACGGAAAACCTTACAGAGACGCCGCCGCCGCCAATCCCATCTCGGGGGATTCTGGAGTTCTCCTCCGGCACCCTGCCGGAGAGGGGATTCATCTCCCGGAGGACTCTTCACCGCCATGGTCGCCTCCGGAGTGATGAGTGAGTAGTTCACCCCTCGGACTATGGGTCCATAGCAGTAGCTAGATGGTTGTCTTCTCCTCATTGTGCTTCATTGTTGGATCTTGTGAGCTGCCTAACATGATCAAGATCATCTATCTGTAATGTTATATGTTGTGTTTGTCGGTATCCGCTGGATAGAGAATACTATGTTATGTTAATTATCAAGTTATTACCTATGTGTTGTTTATGATCTTGCATGCTCTCCGTTATTAGTAGAGGCTCTGGCCAAGTTTTTGCTCTTAACTCCAAGAGGGAGTATTTATGCTCGATAGTGGGTTCATGCCTCCATTGATATCCGGGACGAGTGACGTAAAGTTCTAAGGTTGTGGATGTGCTTGTTGCCACTAGGGATAAAACATTGATGCTATGTCTAAGGATGTAGTTGTTGATTACATTACGCACCATACTTAATGCAATTGTCTCGTTGTTTAGCAACTTAATACCGGAAGGGGTTCGGATGATAACTCGAAGGTGGACTTTTTAGGCATAGATGCAGCTGGATGGCGGTCTATGTACTTTGTCGTAATGCCCAATTAAATCTCACAATATTTATCATGACATGTATGTGCATTGTTATGCCGTCTCTATTTGTCAATTGCCCGACTGTAATTTGTTCACCCAACATGCTTTTATCTTATGGGAGAGACACCTCTAGTGAACTGTGGACCCCGGTCCATTCTTTTATACTGAAATACAAATCTGCTCGCAATACTTGTTCTTTACTCGTTTTCTTGCAAACAATCATCTTCCACACAATACGGTTAACCCTTTGTTACAGCAAGCCGGTGAGATTGACAACCTCAACTGTTTCGTTGGGGAAAAGTACTTTGGTTGTGTTGTGCGAGGTTCCACGTTGGCGCCGGAATCTCCGGTGTTGCGCCGCACTACATCCCGCCGCCATCAACCTTCAACGTGCTTCTTGACTCCTACTGGTTCGATTAAACCTTGGTTTCTTACTGAGGGAAACTTGCCGCTGTGCGCATCACACCTTCCTCTTGGGGTTCCCAACGGACGTGTCAGCTACACGCATCAATCACCCCCTCAACACCTGGAGAAGATATCCGTAAACACACATTGATTGCCAAGTTTTACGGTTAGGTTCAAGTTGTCTATGATCTCCACGTCCGTTCCCAAGTCGTCCGTAACCGTGGACATGGCTTTTCGAAAAGATTTAACCCTGCAGGGGTGCACAACTTTACCCACACGTGCCAACCGACTCTTAATGCCAATATATTAGCTCTCTTCCTTGGAAAGCCGGCAGAGGGTGGTCGACCACGACCTTTACCTTGCTGTCGCCGAGACCATGAGTCACGCGCTAAGGATTGTTCCGTCGTAACGGGTCAAGTCCCGAAGTCGGTCCTTAACAATGTGAGGCGAGGTGGGTTTCACCAGGGACTCTAACCCAAGCCACCTCGGCCACGCTTACCTACCTGTATGCTATGCACCTTTTCACAAACATTTTCGATGCATATGTCCAAATAACGCGCAAACTATGTGACTCATGGAATCTACTAGGCAAGTTAGTGAGTCGAGAGGGTACCATAATAGGGCCTCGTGTGGTTGTACGCTCGGTCTTGGTTCAAGAGGCGAGAACTCGGTTCCTAGGGTCGGCGAAACGAAACAACCCACCACATCCCAATGTGGCCTCTCGTCCGAGCCTTTAATCATGTTTATCATCATCTCTATACTTACCACGTCAACTCCGTCATGCTAGATTCATTGCATTGTAAGGCTCCAGTCCGAAGACCGGAGCAGTAGCGTAACAAACTAAGCATGGCTAAGCATAAATAGATAAAGGCTCTCGCGACGCACACATGCCAAACCTAGTTATGCTAGGAGCAGTGGATCAGGGTATCAAGGCTACAAAGGTCGGACATGCAACAGATAGGGTAACTCTATCTATCTATAAAAGACAGTTGAATCGTATGCGATATGTAGGAACCACAGATAAAAGCATTTCGAAATCATAGATGAACCAGGTTAGGGCTTGCCTTGTCCCTCGACGGATGAGTACCGTTCGTCGGTGGCGTTGACGTCGGACTCCGGCTCAGATCCTATTCGCGAAGAACCAAACACCGGAAAGGGAAACAAACATTCACTACATGGCATAATGCAATGCTCATACAATATGAATGACATGTCATGTGAATGAAATTGAGCAACCCTAGGTGCATCGTCAAATTAAAGGGGTTCCGGCATCAGACCCCGACATATGAGAGGGGTGTATTAGGGTTTTCTACTAAGCTCCACATTTAATGGGTTCAATCATGTATGAAACATGTATAAACAAATAGGAAATGTTTTTCTGATCAATTTGATATATAAATTTGTATTTTTCTGAATTTATATGAATTATTAAACAATTACTGAAAATAACAGAAATAAATAGAAAAACAGTTATGGCGTCATGCTGACGTCATCATGACGTCAGCCGCCATGAGCTCACTGTGAGCTCGGGTTGAGCTCAAATTGGCCGATTTGGCCCCCGATTGAGGGCGCGCGAGAGGGGAATAGATGCGGGGCGACGCACTGAGGCGTTTGGTGGCGGCGCCGCCCTCCAATGGTCGCCGGAGCGACCACGGCGGCGGTGGCCGGCGGCAGAACTCGCGGGCCCATGTCGGCCGGGCGCTACAGGAGGCGGGTGAGCGAACGGAGGGCACCATGATGCTCAGAAGCTCACCGCGGAGCTTCTGGTGTCAACGGTGAGGCGAGGGGGGCCCGGCAACGCCGGCGAGCGGCGGTGGCCGGCGCGGCAGAGGTCGCCCGATTCAGCCGATTCCGGCCCCGTCTGCATGGGCTGCTGGGCGGAGGAGGTCGAGGGCGTCGCGGCAGAGCTCGGGAGCTTCTCGGCGGGGCGCGGGGTGGAGCGGAACGGCGGCGACGGTGGTTGGCCGGACCTAGGGTTTCGGCCGCACCCTTACAGAGAGGAGGTGAGGGGGAAGGAGGTGGCCAAATAGAGGTTCTCCTCGCGGCGGCGAGGGTTTTAAAGGGGCCAGGGGGCGGCGGGAAGCATCCCGGCGGCCGGCTCCATCGGGCGGCGAGGGGCGCGCCAGGCAGCAGCCTGCGTGCGTGCGTGGAGAAGAAGACATGGGGTTTTTGCGGAAAACCCCCTGGTCTTCAGGGTTTTCTCAGGAATTTTTAAAATAGAAGAATTTTTATGATTTTTGGGGTATTTGAACCCATATTTTGAGGGGCTTTTTGCATCAAATTTTAAATAGAGCAAAATACAACATTGGCAACATTGTTTCAAACCATTTTGGTACAAGATTTATCAAATTTTAAATGCAAATGCATGCATGCTTATGTACAACTAACAACATTATTTGATTCACAAAGTGGTTCTATTACACTGATTGGAGTTTAATTTGGGTTCGATGGCGGCAGGTGGGGGGGAAGATGAAGAACGGAGGCTCTCAAACTGGGCGGTGGAATTGATTCTAAAGCTGCATGGCGGCGGCACTGGCGCGTGCTATGGAAGGTGGTCGATTGGAGAGTGGGTGCGGGGGCGGAGGTAGACGATGGAGGTGAACCGAAATAGGGCAGGTGGGGGCGGGGCTCTTGACTTCGCTCCTCTACACTCTGCAAGCATCTCCTCCTGTTTCTTGGAAAGTGTATAGACCCATAATAAAAAGTCACCGTTCCCTCCGAAAAGGTGAAGAACAAGTCACCGGTCTAACGTGCAAATTTGGACATCCCAAGCTCGTGTTGTCATGTCAATTCAATGTCCATGGCAGTATTTTGAATTTTGCGTGACCAAAAGAAGTACGCCTTGGCCTTTCACAATCGGGGTTTCTTAGGCCCTCCACAACGTTGCACATTTTCGGTGCCCAAACAACTTTTCAGGCTTTGGGCATCGGTGCCCTACGCTGCACAACCGGTGCCCCGATTTATTTTCAGGGAATCGAATCATCTACTCAGCTGTGGATAGAATACTACGTAGTATTATTTTCCTGCTCACCCGCAGCAAACCTTCCTCTATTCAGCTCCTTTCTCTGTCCACAGGTACACTGATGGTTAGCTGAATGGATTCTTTATCAAATGTGGGCTCACTTCCTTTCTGACAAGCGATGCTCTACGTTGTGACCTCGGTGCCTCAAAACTTTTATTTGGGATCGGTGGTGACGTGTTAGCTTTTTCAGCAATTGGGCACCGGCTACATTGTGGAAGGCAGAGCAAGAACAATAGAAGAGCCAACAGCTGGCAAAAGTGCCACGTAGGCGGGCTATACTATACATTGTGGATGCTCAAGCGCCCACTATTGTCCTACTTCCTCTTGGCGTGATACTCCCTCCGTCCACAAATAAGTGGACGTGCGGGATTTTCAAGGTATATTAGTAAAAGGAAAGAAAAAATGCATTGGAGCACTCGTATATTAAGAAACACATGTACTCAACCACGGTTGTAGATTTTCTCGACGCAAGACTTTTCCCCAGCAGTTGTGGCTTTCAGTTGTTCGTGGGTGTGTGGAGGAGCTCCGCCGCATCGGTAGAAAGCAAAGAGGAACGGCGGCTCTCGATCGTGCGGTGCACTCGTAAATCACATGCGACCCATGCCCTAATAATTAACAATGCATTGATGAGGGCTATCACTTCATCATCCAATAAAATGTAGTAACTATCGTAATAATATTGTCTCTTAAGCCATGTAGTACAGTGCAAGATGCTTTAGAGAAATAAACATCTATTTTATTGCTAATACACATGGTTATTTATTCTAGGCAAATGCCTACCGAAAGATGTAGGAATAGGAAAAATGTAGGATTGCAATGTCATGTCCACTCCAATCCTATAGGAATTCATAGAAACCAAACTTTGTTTGATTCCACCATAGGAAAAGTAAAGGATTCTTAAAAAGAGGCATGAGTAGATGTTTAATTTCCTATGGAATCTGTGCAAAGGAATCCTTAGGAAAAATTCCTATCGGAAACAATCCTACAAATCAAACAACCAAGGATTCAATTCTACCAATTTCCTATGCAAATCCTTGGTGTTCACCCAATCCTCTCGAATACTCATCCAAAAAATGCACTAATACTTTGATGGGGAGTTTTTTTATTCTAGGCAAGAATAGAGGGTTTGCAGGGATCACTTGAGAAGTGTATTAACCAAAGAAGGCATAAGTAATACACCAACACACACTAACATGCCCTTAATGGATGTATCTCCATAAACTCCCTCTGTTCTTTATTACTACTACTAGTTTATGTACTTCTTAACTAATATGGGATAATCATGAAATATATTTTCTAACATTCAGCCAAAATATAGTGTTTCGACTTTCTAAAATACTGAAAAAGCTAGTAATTAAAAATATTTGAGCTAACAAATCTATGAAGTTTGAAAATATTTTGTATTCCGTCTGAAAGTTGTGTCACTTGGTGTGAGATTCACACAAAAATGATGAAAATATCAAACCTTCAAAATAATTGTAGTAATTCGACCGTTAAGTGCGTTTCATAATTTTGGAAAATCGATTCTATTTGCAATTAAAACTAGTAGTTGGTGATCCCCGATCATCTGATTTGCTCTTAAACAAGTCAATCCTAAATTTGAACCTCCCTGCAACGAACACGATAGTTGGTGGTTTGTGCGAAAAAATAACAGTTTAAATAAGTGTTTACGCAACGAAGGCAGCAATAAGCGGTAGTTTGAGCAATTTCCTCGTGTAAACAACATGTAGCGTCGAAGTAGTAGTACTAGGAGTACAGAAATCTTGTGTAATTTCTAGTTCTACACATTACTAGTGTCCACTGTTTGAGAGTTGATGGATCTTTTTTGTGTAATTCCAAATGTGAAGCAAGTCTCCGTATCTGTGAATGGGTCTAATTTTCAATCGAATGAGAATTAGCAAATTGATTTCTATGACAAAAGCATACAAAGCGATTAAAACCAACATACCCGCATTCGCCGCTGCTACCAGCATGCGATGCCTCCACGAGTGCATTGACGGCTGCTGCAAATCCTCGAAGGGCATCTAGGTCTTGCAGATCGTCGATTGCCGCTGTCCGGCTAAGCTTAACCAGCATAGCTGCCGCCAAAATATCTTAGATTTGGACCACAGGCAGAAGCTGATTGGGGTCGAAGGATTGCCTGATTCGGAATTTGAAGTACCAAGCCCTCGGCTCCGATGGTGGAAGTTTGGAACTCGGCCCGGCCAGAACCTCCCAAATCTGTGTGTGGCAGTGGATGCCCATCGGCATCCCCAATGCTGCCGACGCCGTGATGTGGTCGGTCGCACTTTGGTCCCCACTAAAGGCTGGGGCTGCAGCACGTCGCCGCCGCCCCCGACGTCCCCACGACGGCATCGCCATGGAACGAGGCGCTGAGTTTGTTGGCGAACCCGAAGCCCTGGATGGCACGTGCTTCTTCACAATGGAAGCATCCTCACCCGGCGAGGTTCGCCCCCGGCGCATGCCTCTGCTCCGACCAGCCCACTTTGCCGCTGCTGCCTGGGCTGCCGCCGATACCTGGGCCACCGCCGCTTCATGGGACCCCCTCCCTCCTCTCCCTCTCCTAGATCAAAGGGCGCCAGGAGTCTAGCCACAGCAAGACACAGAGCCGCCTGCTTCATCGCACACCAATGGCACACGGATATTTGCGAGCTTTTAGCGCACACCCCTCCGAGGCTGAGTCGTGGAGCCTGGGTGCACGGGGCTAAGGCTGGAGGAGTCGCCATGGGACGAGGGGTGTCGAGTGCTCGGGCAAGTACGGGAAAGGGGAAGTTTTGCATAACCTTATATGATCACATCAATGCTTCTCAAGGAGCCAAATACTGTATGAGAAACCGGAAAAGTTTGAACGTTTGAAAACTTTGCCGGCATAATGCATCCTTCCAATGCACGCCTACGTACCCAACGTATACGCCGGCTAAGGTAGAAAGCCAACTCAGTTGCTACTTTGTTGGCAAAATGTACCATGGCTCAATCTCAGGTCACACACCCATGAAGCCAAGTTAACTCATCTATCAATTGTCACCCTCTTCATCCCACTATAGGTATAGTAAGGTTGCTTTGAGTTTGATCTTTTGTATTGTTTCTTGTAAGGTTCGTGAATAATCTAATAAAAAAAAGTCGTGTGCATCCTTTGGATGCAGAAGCTCGGGCGATTTTTCCCCCATTTCGAAAAAATCAATTGGTATATTTTGGTTATATTCAAAATTTTACTTTGTAGGTCATGCCATTCTACTACTCGCCTAACACTTTTTCTACGCGGGAAGGATACGAGCGATGCAACAAAAAGTAACACATTCGTCCCCCTCCCCCAGTGATTTGTCCTAGATATGAAATCAAACTACAAGTGGTTCAAAAAGGCAATCGAAAAACATGGATTGTTCATTAGTTTGTACATAGCTAGGGAAAATACCGTAATGTCATATTAGTGTTTTAGAGAAGAGCCCTTCAAGTAGTTTGGCACCATGTTGGACACCGTCCAGCTTAATTCCACCCAAACATGATTTTTTTCGTTTGAATATGTCTAGACTTTGTTTATCATCTTCAATGCGTATTGTATGACATAAGAAGACTATGTGCTTTGGTTTTAATTTTTTGAATTTTTAATGCCCAATTGAATCTTGGTCAAATCCTAGGTTTGACTAAGATTTAAACAAGTTCAAAACATGAAAATGAAAAAGTAAGCCTGGATCCTTCTTAGTCACTCCAAAATGAATCTTTTGGAAGGTTTTTTAAATTTCCATGTTTGAAACCCAAAACCACTTCCCTTCATGCTTGACTTCATAAGACAGAGTTTAGGGTTAGGGTACGTAGATACATGATTTTTGTGGTTTGAATATGTCTAAAACTTGTTTAATTTATCAACTTGAATACTTATATGACATACGAAGACTATGTGCTTTGGTTTTTCATTTTCTTTATTTTTTCGATTTTTTATGCCGATTTGTATCTTGGTCAAATCCGAGATTTGACAAAGATTTAAAAAAGTTTAAAACATGGAAATGAAAAAGTAAGCATGGGTCCTTTGTAGTCACTCCAAAATGAAGCTTTTGGGAGGTTTTTTTGAAATTTCCATGTTTGAAACCCAAAACCACTTCTCTTCATCCTTGACTTCCTAAGACAGAGTTTAGGGTTGTTAGGGGGTACGTAGATACATGCTTTTCTGCTATGAATATATATGTGTGGACCTTGTTAATCAACCCGAATGCTTACTATATGACATAAGAAGACTATGTGCTTTGGTTTTTCATTATTTTAATTTTTTGAATTTTTATGCCCATTTGTACGTATCTCTTGGTGAAATCCTAGGTTTGACCAAGATTTAAAACATGAAAACGAAAAAGTAAGCTTGGATCCTTCTTAATTAGTAACTTCAAAATGAAGCTTTAGGAAGGTTTTTGAAATTTCCATGTTTGAAACCCAAAACACCCTCTTCATGATTGACTTCATAAGACAAATCGAGTTTAGGGTTACCGGTAGATACATGATTTTCTAGTTTGAATATGTCTAGACCTTTGCTTTTATCAACTTGAATGCTTAATTAGTATATGACGTAAGAAGATGTACTATGTGCATTGGATTTTCATTTTTTTGATTTGTTTTGAATTTTTATGCCCATTCGAATTTTGGTCAAATCATAGGTTTAACCAAGATTTAAACAAGTTTAAAACTTGAAAATGAAAAATTAAGCATGGATCCTTCTTATTAGTCACTCCAAAATGAAGCTTTTGGGAGGCTTTTCAAATGTCCATGTTTGAAACCCAAAACCACTTCTCTTCATGCTTGACTTCATAAGACATATGAGTTTAGGGTTAGGGGTGTAGATACATGATTTTTCTGGTTTGAATAGGTCTATAACTTGTTTATCAAGTTGAATGGCTTACTATGTGACATAAGAAGACTATGTGCTTTGGTTTTTCATTTTTTGATTTTTTCAAATTTTTTTATGCCCATTTGAATCTTGGTCAAATCCTAGGTTTGAACAAGATTTAAACAAGTTTAAAACATGAAAATGAAAAAGTAAGCATGAATCCTTCTTAGTCACTCCGAAATGAAGCTTTTGGGAGGTTTTCGAAATTTCCATGTTTGAAAACCCAAACCACTTCTCTTCATGCTTGAGCTTGACTTCATAAGACAAACTTTAGGGTTAGGGGGTATACATGTTTTTTCTGGTTTGAATATGGCTAGACATTGTTTATCAACTAGAATGCTTACTATATGACATAAGAAGACTATGTGCTTTGGTTTTTCATTTTTTCTGATTTTGTTCTGGATTTTTATGCCCATTTGAATCTTGGTCAAATCCTAGGTTTAACCAAGATTTAAACAAGTTCAAAACATGAAAATGAAAAGGTAAGCATGGATCCTTCTTAGTCACTCTAAAATGAATCTTTTGGGAGGTTCTTGAAATTTCCATGTTTGAAACCCAAAACCGCTTCTCTTCATGATTGACTTCATAAGACAGAGTTTAGTGTTAGGGGTAGATACATGATTTGTCTAGTTTGAATATGTCTAGACCTTGTTTATCAACTTGAATGCTTACTATATGACATAAGAAGACTATGTGATTTGGTTGTTCATTTTCTGTATTTATTTTATTTTTCTGCCCATTTGAATCTTGTTGGTCAAATCCTAGGTTTGACCAAGATTTAGACAAGTTTAACACGTGAAAACGAATAAGTAAGCATGGATCCTTATTAGTCACTCCAAAATGTACCAATTGATAGATGTGTTAACTTTGCTTCATGGAAAAACTAATGTCATGTAAATGAGTTAACTTGGATTTCCTAGCCTTGAATCCATAGGAAACTTTGTTCTAATGCACTATAATAATCAACCGAGTTTTTACACCAACAGGTCTGTCACTTAGGTGTGGTCCCCACGCGTGAGGTCCCACACTTCAGTGAGCACAAGTCACGTGCAATAATAGGTACGCAAACTCCCAGCCATATTCTTTGTCAAGAGAAGACGCATCAGGATGCGTATTGGAAGTCTTGGTCCTTCAGGATCCTTCGGTTGTCCCTCTCACACAAAAAAACAAATCTCTCTCATTCTCGGCCTCGCTCGACTCGCTCACTCGCTCGCTCGCTCGCACCTCCTCCTGCTCACTGACAAACCCTGCACAATAGTCAACATCGTCACCCGAAAAAGGGGAGACACCATAATGCTCTCCCTTCTTCTGTCCTTCCGAGTGATCCCTCTTCCTACGAGTTTCACTAGCTAGACGGGCAAACACACATGTGCTGCATAGTAATAATAAAAAGGTAGAAAAATCGATATACGAATCTATAATTAAATAGGTTAAACTAGGGTTTTGCCCAGTACTACAGATCAAGGTTAAAAAATCCAACTACGGGGTTCGAACAACACGATTCTAATCCAAGAATTTTTTCTACCTCATCCAAATGGCCTCAAACTATAGGGTTAGCATCTATCTAGTGCAGTATGTGTGAAAATGTATGCACTATGTGTGCTATAACTTGTATGTATTTCAAATTTGAACCAAATTTGAATAAGTTTGAAGTATTTGAAAAAGGGGCTTTTGGCTTAAACGTTTGAAACCCAAAACGACTTCTCTTCATGCTAGACTTCATAAGATCGACCGAGTTTATGCATGGTTAGGGGATAGATACATGATTTGTCTGGTTTGAACACATGTATAAACCTTCTTACTCACTCTAAAATTAAGCTTTCGGGAGGTTTTTGAAATTTCCATGTTTGAAACCCAAAACCACTTCTCTTCATGCTTGACTTCGTAAGACAAAGTTTAGGGTTAGGGGTAGATACATGCTTTTTCTGGTTTGAATATGTATAGACCTTGTTTATCAACTTGAATGGTTACTATATGACATAAGAAGGCTATATATGTGCTTTGGTTTTTCATTTTTTGATTTTTTTCGAATTTTTTATGCCCATTAAAATCTTGGTGAAATCCTATGTTTGACCAAGATTCAAACAAGTTTAGAACATGAAAATGAAAAGGCAATCATGGATCTTTCTTAGTCACACTCTAGAATGAAGCTTTTGGGAGGTTTTTGAAATTTCCATGTTTGAAACCCAAAACCACTTCTTTTCATGCTTGACTTCATAAGACCGAGAGCATAGGGTTAGGGGTAGAGATACATGATTTTTTTGGTTTGAATATGTATAGACCTTGTTTATCAACTAATGCTTACTATATTACATAAGAAGGCTATGTTATTTGGTTTTTCATTTTTTCTGTTTAGTTCTATATGTTTATGCCCATTTGAATCCTATGTTTGACCAATATTTAAACAAGCTTAAAACATGAAAATGAAAAGGTAAGCTTGGATCCTTCTTAGTCCCTCTAAAATTAAGCTTTTGGGAAGTTTTTGAAATTTCCATGTCTGAAACCCAAAACCACTTCTCTTCATGCTTGACTTCATAATTAAGACAGAGTTAAGCGTTAGGGGGTAGATACATGCTTTTTATGTTATGAATATGTCTAGACCGGCCATGTTCATCAAGTTGAATGCTGCTTACTATATATGACATTAGAAGGCTATGTGTTTTGGTTTTTCTTTTTTTTTGATTTTTTTGAATTTTTAGGCCCATTTGAGTCTTGGTCAAATCCTAGGTTTGACCAAGATTTGAACAAGTTTAAAACATGAAAATGAAAAGATAAGCCTCGATCCTTCTTAGTCACTCTAAAATGAAGATTTGCGAGGGGTGTTCTTGAAATTAAGCTTGGTTCCTTCTTAGTCACTCTAAAATTAAGCTTTTGGGATGTTTTTGAAATTTCCATGTTTGAAACCCAAAACCATTTCTCTTCATGCTTGACTTCATAAGACATAGTTAAGGGTTAGGGGGTAGATACATGCTTTTATGTTTTGAATATGTCTAGACCTTGTTCATCAACTTGAATGCTTACTGTATATATATATGACATAAGAAGCTAGGCTATGTGCTTTGGTTTTCATTTTTTGAATTTTTTTGAATGTTTATGCCCATTTGAATCTTGGTCAAATCCTAGGTTTGACCAAGATTTAAGCAAGTTTAAAACACATGAAAATGAAAAGGTTAGCATGGATCCTTCTTAGTCATTCTAAAATGAAGCCTTTAGGGGGTTCTTGAAATCTCAATGTTTGAAATCCAAAACCACTTCTCTTCATGGTTGACTTCATAAGACATAGTTTAATTAGGGTTAGGGGTAGATACATGATTTGCCAGGTTTGAATATGTCTAGACCTTGTTTATCAACTAATGCTTACTATATTACATAAGAAGGCTATGTTATTTGGTTTTTCATTTTTTCTGTTTATTTCTAATTGTTTATGCCCATTTGAATCCTATGTTTGACCAATATTTAAACAAGCTTAAAACATGAAAATGAAAAGGTAAGCTTGGATCCTTCTTAGTCCCTCTAAAATTAAGCTTTTGGGAAGTTTTTGAAATTTTCATGTCTGAAACCCAAAACCACTTCTCTTCATGCTTGACTTCATAATTAAGACAGAGTTAAGCGTTAGGGGGTAGATACATGCTTTTTATGTTATGAATATGTCTAGACCGGCCATGTTCATCAAGTTGAATGCTGCTTACTATATATGACATTAGAAGGCTATGTGCTTTGGTTTTTTTTTTTGAATTTTTAGGCCCATTTGAGTCTTGGTCAAATCCTAGGTTTGACCAAGATTTAAACAAGTTTAAAACAAGAAAATGAAAAGATAAGCCTCGATCCTTCTTAGTCACTCTAAAATGAAGATTTGCGAGGGGTGTTCTTGAAATTAAGCTTGGGTCCTTCTTAGTCACTCTAAAATTAAGCTTTTGGGATGTTTTTGAAATTTCCATGTTTGAAACCCAAAACCATTTCTCTTCATGCTTGACTTCATAAGACATAGTTAAGGGTTAGGGGGTAGATACATGCTTTTATGTTTTGAATATGTCTAGACCTTGTTCATCAACTTGAATGCTTACTGTATATATATATGACATAAGAAGCTAGGCTATGTGCTTTGGTTTTCATTTTTTGAATTTTTTTGAATGTTTATGCCCATTTGAATCTTGGTCAAATCCTAGGTTTGACCAAGATTTAAGCAAGTTTAAAACACATGAAAATGAAAAGGTTAGCATGGATCCTTCTTAGTCATTCTAAAATGAAGCCTTTAGGGGGTTCTTGAAATCTCAATGTTTGAAATCCAAAACCACTTCTCTTCATGGTTGACTTCATAAGACATAGTTTAATTAGGGTTAGGGGTAGATACATGATTTGCCAGGTTTGAATATGTCTAGACCTTGTTTATCAACTAATGCTTACTATATTACATAAGAAGGCTATGTTATTTGGTTTTTCATTTTTTCTGTTTATTTCTAATTGTTTATGCCCATTTGAATCCTATGTTTGACCAATATTTAAACAAGCTTAAAACATGAAAATGAAAAGGTAAGCTTGGATCCTTCTTAGTCCCTCTAAAATTAAGCTTTTGGGAAGTTTTTGAAATTTCCATGTCTGAAACCCAAAACCACTTCTCTTCATGCTTGACTTCATAATTAAGACAGAGTTAAGCGTTAGGGGGTAGATACATGCTTTTTATGTTATGAATATGTCTAGACCGGCCATGTTCATCAAGTTGAATGCTGCTTACTATATATGACATTAGAAGGCTATGTGCTTTGGTTTTTTTTTTTTTTTTGAATTTTTAGGCCCATTTGAGTCTTGGTCAAATCCTAGGTTTGACCAAGATTTAAACAAGTTTAAAACATGAAAATGAAAAGATAAGCCTCGATCCTTCTTAGTCACTCTAAAATGAAGATTTGCGAGGCGTGTTCTTGAAATTAAGCTTGGGTCCTTCTTAGTCACTCTAAAATTAAGCTTTTGGGATGTTTTTGAAATTTCCATGTTTGAAACCCAAAACCATTTCTCTTTATGCTTGACTTCATAAGACATAGTTAAGGGTTAGGGGGTAGATACATGCTTTTATGTTTTGAATATGTCTAGACCTTGTTCATCAACTTGAATGCTTACTGTATATATATATGACATAAGAAGCTAGGCTATGTGCTTTGGTTTTCATTTTTTGATTTTTTTGAATGTTTATGCCCATTTGAATCTTGGTCAAATCCTAGGTTTGACCAAGATTTAAGCAAGTTTAAAACACATGAAAATGAAAAGGTAAGCATGGATCCTTCTTAGTCATTCTAAAATGAAGATTTTGGGGGGTTCTTGAAATCTCAATGTTTGAAATCCAAAATCACTTCTCTTCATGGTTGACTTATAAGACATAGTTTAATTAGGGTTAGGGGTAGATACATGATTTGCCAGGTTTGAATATGTCTAGACCTTGTTTATCAACTAATGCTTACTATATTACATAAGAAGGCTATGTTATTTGGTTTTTCATTTTTTCTGTTTATTTCTAATTGTTTATGCCCATTTGAATCCTATGTTTGACCAATATTTAAACAAGCTTAAAACATGAAAATGAGAAGGTAAGCTTGGATCCTTCTTAGTCCCTCTAAAATTAAGCTTTTGGGAAGTTTTTGAAATTTCCATGTCTGAAACCCAAAACCACTTCTCTTCATGCTTGACTTCATAATTAAGACAGAGTTAAGCGTTAGGGGGTAGATACATGCTTTTTATGTTATGAATATGTCTAGACCGGCCATGTTCATCAAGTCGAATGATGCTTACTATATATGACATTAGAAGGCTATGTGCTTTGGTTTTTTTTTTTTTGATTTTTTTGAATTTTTAGGCCCATTTGAGTCTTGGTCAAATCCTAGGTTTGACCAAGATTTAAACAAGTTTAAAACATGAAAATGAAAAGATAAGCCTCGATCCTTCTTAGTCACTCTAAAATGAAGATTTGCGAGGGGTGTTCTTGAAATTAAGCTTGGGTCCTTCTTAGTCACTCTAAAATTAAGCTTTTGGGATGTTTTTGAAATTTCCATGTTTGAAACCCAAAACCATTTCTCTTCATGCTTGACTTCATAAGACATAGTTAAGGGTTAGGGGGTAGATACATGCTTTTATGTTTTGAATATGTCTAGACCTTGTTCATCAACTTGAATGCTTATTGTATATATATATGACATAAGAAGCTAGGCTATGTGCTTTGGTTTTCATTTTTTGATTTTTTTTGAATGTTTATGCCCATTTGAATCTTGGTCAAATCCTAGGTTTGACCAAGATTTAAGCAAGTTTAAAACACATGAAAATGAAAAGGTAAGCATGGATCCTTCTTAGTCATTCTAAAATGAAGCTTTTGGGGGGTTCTTGAAATCTCAATGTTTGAAATCCAAAACCACTTCTCTTCATGGTTGATGTCGTGGTATCGTCACGGCATATGCCATAGGGTGGCTAATCGAAGGTGGTTCCTGAGAGATCTCACGGCGGTATCCGGAAGCGGGTATGGGCACGAGCGACACGGCGACGTACCCAGGTTCGAGGCCCTCCGATGGAGGTAAAACCTCTACTCCTGCTAGGGTGTATAAGATGATCACACAGTACAATGGTGCTCCTAGAGCTGTGTCCGGCTGCTCCTGGGAGGCTAAGGGAGACGATGGTCTCTCTCACAGGGCAGCGCTAAGGGTGGAATGAAGTGAGAATGATCGATCCCCTACACGAGAGGGGTTAGTACGGCTTATATAGGCACCGGCACTTTACATATAAGACCCTATAGTTTACTGGCCGGCTTGGCCGGCTCGGCTTTCGCTCCTTCCCGAGGCAGTGACGTCAGGAGCCGTTGAGGCGTAGTGGCCCGTCCCATCCGGCTGCCCAGGTCAGCGGTATGGAGAGGAGGTGTCCCTGTCGCCGTCAGCCACTGTGGCCAGTACGGATCGTCGTTAGCCATGATGGCCTGTCCGGCGCGTGGCACTGTTGCTCCACAGTGCCCCGCGCTTTACGGAAGATGAAGTCAGCATGGACTTTGGGAACCCGGATCACCAACCCGGTTCCTTCTAGTGCAAGACTCGCCAGCCTCGAGTCGGTCTGAGATATAGACCCCCAGTCGGATATGGCTTGTAGAAGCCGGCCCAGCTACAGCATTGGCGGCCGTAGCCAGGCCGACTAGGACCTAGAGCCAGCCGGCTTCCGGACCAGCCGGCCACGGCGCCGCCGGCTGCTCCTCGCCGGCCTTTGCCGCGAGCCGGCCGGTGGCCAGCCGGCTGCTCCGCGTCCATTGCCCTACCCGGGGTCTTCCCCGACATTAGCCCCCGAAGCTGGCAAGGTCCTGCGTTTAGAAGGACCTAGGCAGGTTTTCCCGGCTTCTTGAATACACTTGGCGGCACCGGAGTGGCCGACCGAGAATTTCCTTTCAGCCGGGCTGCGCCCTCATCCGGCTCGTTCTCGCCGGCTGCTTCTAGCCGGCTGCTATTTACACTTACGCAGCTTTTGTTTTCTTGTAAGTTTTGATGGCGTCTCCGCCTTGCTGATGACTTTTGGTCCGAGTTGAACTTGTTATCCGGCTCCGGCTTGCGGTACGCCAGAGTCTCCGCCGCCTCGGGTCCTGCACCCGACTTGACTGGTCTGACGCCTGGGCTCGCCGCGGTTCGTCTGGTCACATCAATGTCCCCTCCGGATTCGATGCGGTTGTGGGCGACGTGGTGTGGCAGTTTCTGGTAACGGCAGCGGTCGTGGGCAGAGCCCAGGCGTCAGACCAGTCAAGTCGGATGCAGGACCCGAGGCGGCGGAGACTCTGGCGTACCGCAAGGAGGAACCGGATAACAAGTTCAACTCGGACCAAAAGTCATCAGCAAGGCGGAGACGCCATCAAAACTTACAAGAAAACAAAAGCTGCGTAAGTAAATAGCAGCCGGCTAGAAGCAGCCGAGAGAACGAGCCGGATGAGGGCGCAGCCGCCGAAAGGAAATTCTCAGTCGGCCCCTCCGGTGCCGCCAAGTGTATTCAAGAAGCCAGAAAACTGCCTAGGTCCTTCTAAACGCAGGACCTACCAGCTCGGGGCTAATGTCGGGAAGACCCGGGTAGGGCAATGGACGCGAGCAGCCGGCCAGCCATCGGCCGGCTTCGCGGCAAACGCCGGCTGAGGAGCAGCCGCGGCGCCGTGGCCGTAGTCCGAAGCCGGCTGGCTCTAGGTCCTAGTCGGCCGGCTACGACCGCCAATGCTGTAGCCGGGCCGGCTTCTACAAGCCATATCCGACTGGGAGTCATACTCGGACCGACTCGAGGCCGGCGAAGTCTTGCACTAGAAGGAACCGGGTTAGTGATCCGGGTTCCCAAAGTCCACGCCGACTTCATCTTCCGTAAAGCGCGGGCACCGTGGAGCAACGGTGCCACGCGCTGACAGGCCATCATGGCTAACGACGATCCGTCATCGGCCACGATGGGCTGACGGCGACAGGACACCTCCTCTCCATACCGCCGACATGGGCAGCCGGATGGGACGGGCCACTACGCCTCAACGGCTCCCGACGTCCACCGCTCGGAAGGAGCGGAGCCGGCCGTAAACTATAGGGTCTTATATGTAGAGTGCTGGTGCCTATATAGCCGCACTACCCTCTCGTGGGGGATCGATCATTCTCACTTCATTCCACCCTTAGCGCTGCCTGTGAGAGAGACCATCGTCTCCCTTAGCCTCCAGAGCGGACAGCTCTAGAGCACCATTGTACTGTGTGATCATCTTATACACCCTAGCAGAGTAGAGGTTTTACATCGAGGGCCTCGAACCTGAGTCGCATACGTCGTGCTCTGCCGCTTCGCGCCGTGACATCGTCGAGACCACCTTCGATTAGCCACCCTATGGCATATGCCGTGACGATACAGTCGTGGTATCGTCACGGCATATGCCATAGGGTGGCTAATCGAAGGTGGTTCCTGAGAGATCTCACGGCGGTATCCGGAAGCGGGTATGGGCACGAGCGACACGGCGACGTACCCAGGTTCGAGGCCCTCCGATGGAGGTAAAACCTCTACTCCTGCTAGGGTGTATAAGATGATCACACGAGTACAATGGTGCTCCTAGAGCTGTGTCCGGCTGCTCCTGGGAGGCTAAGGGAGACGATGGTCTCTCTCACGGGCAGCGCTAAGGGTGGAATGAAGTGAGAATGATCGATCCCCTACACGAGAGGGGGTAGTGCGGCTTATATAGGCACCGGCACTTTACATATAAGACCCTATAGTTTATTGGCCGGCTTGGCCGGCTCCGGCTTCCGCTCCTTCCCGAGGCAGTGACGTCAGGAGCCGTTGAGGCGTAGTGGCCCGTCCCATCCGGCTGCCCAGGTCAGCGGTATGGAGTGGAGGTGTCCCTGTCGCCGTCAGCCACTGTGGCCAGTACGGATCGTCGTTAGCCATGATGGCCTGTCCGGCGCGTGGCACTGTTGCTCCACAGTGCCCCGCGCTTTACGGAAGATGAAGTCAGCGTGGACTTTGGGAACCCGGATCACCAACCCGGTTCCTTCTAGTGCAAGACTCGCCAGCCTCGAGTCGGTCTGAGGTATAGACCCCCAGTCGGATATGGCTTGTAGAAGCCGGCCCAGCTACAGCATTGGCGGCCGTAGCCAGGCCGACTAGGACCTAGAGCCAGCCGGCTTCCGGACCAGCCGGCCACGGCGCCCGGCCGGCTGCTCCTCGGCCGGCCTTTGCCGCGAGCCGGCCAGTGGCCAGCCGGCTGCTCCGCGTCCATTGCCCTACCCGGGGTCTTCCCCCCGACATTAGCCCCCGAAGCTGGCAAGGTCCTGCGTTTAGAAGGACCTAGGCAGGTTTTCCTGGCTTCTTGAATACACTTGGCGGCACCCGGAGGGGCCGACTGAGAATTTCCTTTCAGCCGGCTGCGCCCTCATCCGGCTCGTTCTCGCCGGCTGCTTCTAGCCGGCTGCTATTTACACTTACGCAGCTTTTGTTTTCTTGTAAGTTTTGATGGCGTCTCCGCCTTGCTGATGACTTTTGGTCCGAGTTGAACTTGTTATCCGGCTCCGGCTTGCGGTACGCCAGAGTCTCCGCCGCCTCGGGTCCTGCACCCGACTTGACTGGTCTGACGCCTGGGCTCTGCCGCCGGTTCGTCTGGTCACATCAATGTCCCCTCCGGATTCGATGCGGTTGTGGGCGACGTGGTGTGGCAGTTTCTGGTAACGGCAGCGGTCGTGGGCGACGTTAACGCGCAGAAAATCCGGGCGGCGTGGCCACGATCGCCACGTGGAGGCCAACTGCCCGCCGCGGTCGGCTATAAATGCCGCGGGGGAGGGTACCGAGGCGGCACTTGCCCACTTCGTCCTCCTCGCGCTCCCGCTCCCCACGCTCTCTTCCTGCGCTCGAGCCCATCGCTGCTCCGGCGAACGCCTCCCGCTGGCGAACTCCGGCGAGCGAGTCTCCGCCGACCCGCCGCCGCTACTCTGTCGAGCCGGCGCCACGGGGCCCCGCGTTTCAACGGAGCGCCCTCAGCCACCGTCGTCGCCGCCGCCGTCGCAAGGCTCTTCGTCGCCCTTTCGTCTTTCGTGGTCAACTTCTTCCTCTTCCTCGACAATGGCCTCCGCCAGCGGATCGTGGCGGGGCTCGTATATGCGGGAGGACGATATCGCGCGGCTGGTGCGCCTCCGCCGGATCCCGTCGTCGGTGATCACGCGGGCGCCCGGTGAGGAGAAGGAGCCCGTGCTGCAGCCTGGCGAGCGCGTCGTCTTCGGCGCGCACCTCGATCGCGGGCTGGGCCTGGCCGGCCTCCGCCTTCTTCCGGCAGTTCCTCGACAACTTCGGCCTGCAGCCGCACCATCTGCCGGCCAACGCCTGCGTCCTCCTCAGCTGCTATGTGGCGTTCATGGAGGCCTACGCCGGCTTGTGGCCGGATATCGACTTCTGGAGCCGGCTGTTTTACTTGAAGGCTCAAACTACTGAGGGCCGCCTGCGGGCTTGCGGCGCCGCCTCGATCTACACCCGGCCCGGTACGCCTTTCCCCAAAATTCCCACCGTTGACTCGGTGAAGAACTGGCAGATGTCATTCTTCTACGTGCGCAACGAGGGCGAGCTCGTCGACCGGATCAACCTTCCGGAGTTCAACCCGGTTCCTCCGAGCCGGCCGGATCAACCGGAGCTACAACGCCCGCACGGCGGATCCGGATGCTGAGGTGAATCAGCTCTGGGACTTCCTGGGGGCGGCCGTTGCAAACGGGCTGACCGCCGAGGACCTCCTCTGCACCATCGCCGAGCGCCGGGTGCTGCCGCTCCAGATGCGCACCCACAAGATCGGGCACATGTCCGGCCGGTTCGATCCGAACCGGACGTCCACAGCGCTGGTCTCCAAGGCCCAGGTCGCCCGCCGGGTGAACAACATCACCAAGGCGAACATGCCTGAGGAGTGGAACTACGGGCTGGCGCCCCATGACAGGGACCACCCGCCCGAGCTGGTAAGTTTCGTGTTTCCGCCGACTTCCGGCTTGCGGCAGCGAGGCCGACTTCCTTTTTCTTCTGCCGACTTCCGGCTTGTTGTTTGCTCATGTTCTGTTTTTTCTAGCTCTTCTCCCGGCAAAACGCCGAGGACGGCGACCCGGCGACGAGGAGATGGACGCCGGATCACGCCGATCCGGCTGACCAAGCCGGCGACCAGGCTGGCGACGACGACCTGCCGCAGGCGCCCGACGTAGGCGGCCAGGGGGAGCACAATCCGCCCCCTTCACCGGAGCAGCAGGAGGACGAGGAGCCGGCGACGTCCACCACGGGGCCTATCCCTGCCGTGCCCCTGCGCACGAGGCCGCCAAGCACCACGGCGACTTCGGCGCCCAAGGGGAAGAAACGAGTCGCCGACCTCCGCGCCACTGCCGCCTCGGAGGCGAAGGCGAAGAAGCTCCGCCGGCTGCAGCCGAAGAAGGTTCCGGAGCAGGCCGGGTGAGTTTTCTTTTCTCCTTTGTTTGATTCCTTTTCTTTCCTTCCTTTCTATGCTTATCTTTTCCTTATTTGTTCGGCTAGGGCTCCCATCAAGTTTGCCCAGGGCGGCGGCTCCCGGCAGACTCCACGCGTCGTGTCGCCGCCTCCTCGACAAAGGAGGGAGTCGACGCCACAGCCTTCGTCGCGCGCACCTACGCCGCCGCCGTCTGCGAGTACTCCGCCTGCCGCAGGGGCGCCTTCCTTCGCCGTGCCGCTGGCCTCAGCGCCTGATCGCGGCACGCGGGTTGAGCCGACTCGCCAGGCGACGCTGGACGACATGTTCCCGAGCCGAACTCGTCTTCTGGGCCCAGCTGCTGGGGCTGGCCTAGGCATGCCGCCGTCGACCGGAGCCGGAGCCGGCAGCTCTGCACCGCCCGCGACCGGAACCGGAGCCGGCGGGGCTGCGCCGCCCACGATTGGAGCCGGAGCCAGGCCGAGCGTGGTGGTGCTGGACGAGAGCCCGGAGGGGGCGCCTCG
>NC_061514.1:221620280-221689294 GCF_022539505.1 Lolium rigidum
GGGAATAGGACACCTTCTTCATCATCGGAGATCAGCCCCAGACTCCTCATCCTTTTATCGTCGCGCTTGGTGATGGTGGACGATGTCCAATCGCATTGGGCATCCTTGGCAGAGGCGGTACCAACTTTTGGTGCAGTTTTCTTCGGAACGGCCACGGTTGCCTTCGAGCCGATGGCGCTCGCAGCGACACTGGCAGTTGTGGAGCTCTTCTTCTTGCCCATGATTTTCGAGTTTTGTTGAGGCTTCGAAGGCTTTGGCGCAGCAGCACGAAGGGTAAAGAAGTTGGGAGGAAGATGAACAGAAAGGCACGGGTGAGAAAAATTAAACCCTGGATCCTCTTTATAAAGGGAAATTACTTTCGATTTAAGTCATCAGATTCACATCGTTGAAAATGGACAGAAATCTGGTTATACACGTGTTGCAAGAAGAGGCAAACTGGCGGCCATTACCTCCACTACGCACGAAGATCCAGGAAACGCTTTGGTTAGCACGCAAGGTCCGGTCATTTCCAAACTGACTACGCAGGCCAGGGGTGGGCCCGTTAGGTCACGTACCATCAAATTCACCGCAGCAGTTGCCACATCGTTGATGGCATCATCAAGGTCATCGTCTCCTTTGTGTTGGAGCATCTGAATATGTTAGGACTCAAATAAATTCACGACGATCGGGTCACCAAATAGCCTACGCATGACTTCTTTGCAGTCATTCACAGGCTCGGCGGCTACTCTCCCATCGGGAGCACTGGACGCGCACCCGATAGAATGATAAAGGCATTGTCGAGAAAAAGAATCCAATGAAAAACGGAACCGAAGGTTCTAACAAATCCAGGTTCGAGCCCGTGCACTTGAACTTGTGTAGTGTAACATTGTTTTTCTTCAACAGTTAACCAGTATCGGTTCGCCGAGTAAAACTGGGCTTGTTACTCTTATCCATTATGTATGATCAATTATTCGGCTTCTCTCGAAGTCTACAAGGACCCGATACATTCAAAACATCGGATGAAGAGGAAGGTTCAAAAACACCGACATCAAGATCTTCGAGTAGTACAACTTGAGTCTACGCACGGTTGCAAGCATCCGTCCCTAGACTCGGGGGCTACTCCCAAAAGGAGCGCTGTTCACGCACCCGATATTAGGCAATTTCAACCTTACATCAAGCAGAAGACTCAATATTCTTCGACTGATTAGGATTTTCGGATGAAGACACCTTGAGTCTCTGCCTGAAGCTTCGCATCGGCCAGTCACTGTAGGGCTATTCATGTAGGAATTACTCTTCGGGTACCCAACATGGGCCTACCTCCGTCGGCCCAACATGGGATTCATGAAGATCATTGCAGCCCATGATGGACAAATATGTCGGCTGCGATGAAGGAAAGGGAGACGGAGACAAATTCTTGATGGACAAGATGAGGGAACATCGAATACGGAAAGATTAGATTAGATCTCATTGTAACATAGTCGAATCCGAGCAGGACTCTCGGGACATGGCCTCCTATATAGGCTAGGAGAGGGCCTGCCGGAGGACATCAAAATTGTCAACACCCGGATTTTTAAGTCCAGATGCCTATTATGCCATACATCACAATCCCAGGAAGATTGTTTTTACAAGACATAATAAGTTCATATCACAGCACATCATTCTTTACAACTCATAATAGTCTTACATCAAAGGATCACATGATCCAGTCTTAATACAACACTTGATCTAAAGATCAATTACAAAACACATAGCGGAAATACGTAGTAGAAGTCCATCTATTCCAGAGGCAACGCTTGACGTCAGGAGACGATCCTATTTATCATAGACGTCCTGCTGTCCATCATCCTGATACTGCTGCTCCTCTTCATAGTCTGGCCATTTGAATAGCCAGGGACACAGCCATGAGTACGTTAAAGTACTCGCAAACTAATACTAGTGTAAGTACTAACAATTTTAGTAAGAGGGTTCTAAGCTCTAGGTTCATTTTCATAAAGCCAGTTTTATTTCATAAGCATTTAGTAATCAAAGACTCTTCATTTTCCTAACTTAACTCAAGTGGGAACATTAGTGTCATTCCCACAACTCTGTTGTGATCAAGTCAAATTCACCTTTCAAGTCACCATTCATTTTTAGAAATCATCTGACAACGGAACAGTATGGCCATCCAACCGTCCATAACCGCAGACACGGCTATTCGAATAGGTTTACACTCTGCATAAGTTGCACACTTGTGCCACAACATTTGATTACATCCGTCAGGGATAGCCCTGAATCATCATACTCAGTATGCGGATCATCAACAATTAATCTTTCACTTACATACCCTAGTATAGGCACCTCCCCCATGAGCTTGGCCTCCTAGTGATAGCAATCTGCTAACCTGGGAACTGCACAGGGCTTGGGTAGGACATTCAACTCTTTTCACATCATTTTACTTTCAACGGAGGCAGCCTCGGCATAACCTCTATGACGCTTGTTCAGAGGGAACCCATACTAAGACACATAAATTTCCAGCTAAAGCCTTACCCATAATCAGGTATTGTGGGGGTACTCTAAAATTGGAATGGTATCGCATCCAAACCCAATCATCAGTTTTTATCAAAATCACCATGTCATTCAAGTCACATTCACCTTCAAAATCTTTCAATAGAATGACTCATCATTCCAAGGTTTTCAAAGTCAAAAGGTTCACATGTTCCCATCTAGAGTAGTCAATTTTACTTTTAGCACTAGCAACTAGTCATTAGGGGTGCTAACTAACTTGTAGCTCTATAGGCTAACTTTGATGTTCTTGTACCACTCCTTATCTAGACTCAAGTTAACTATAAAAGTAAACCTTGATAATCAAAGTAAAAGCTTTGTAAGATCAAAACTGGGACTTGGAAAGTAAAACACAAAGTAATATGGTATTGGTGCCTTGCTCAACTAGAGCTTGCATTAGGGTAGCTTGCAAGAGTATAGCTTGCCTTGATTGGTACAGTGCTCAATGTTTTCTTCTTCTTCCTCGTAGAAGACCTCCTCCTCCTGGTAGTCTTTGGTACTAGCGTCTATAAACGGATACGAGGTATACAATCACCAAACAATGCTTAAGTGCTAGACTTAACACTCAAGGGATCACACAAGCTAATCTAACATGACAACATTATTAACATGGTGGTTGGCTTTGTTTCCTTTTAAGAAAAATAATTTCCTCTCATTGAAATATATATTATGGTTTCTATTTATTTTCTTTGAGAAATAATTTCCTCTCATTGAGTATTACTAAGGTTTAATATCCACAAATAATATGTATGAGATCATGTTGACCAAAGTCAACACTTCATATTTACCATTTGGGAAAATAATTTAAATGAGATTCTACATCTCATCCAATTTAAATACTACTAAAGAAACAATTTAATATCACCAAGTAATTAAATATGAGATTCTAAAACTAAGCTATTTTCTCATATTGAATTACTTGAGACAATGATTTAAATGAGAGAAAACCTCTCATAGTATTTAATTAATTAATTGGGGTAATTTAAATGAACTAGAAATGGCCACATAGCCACTATTTTGCTCTAGCCCATGATCATGGTAACAACTATGCTATATTTTTACATATTCATGTAGAGTATGTGAAATGTGAATTATGAGAGTTGGAATCAACTCAAAATCGTTTACGGTTGATTTTTAATAATTGTTTAAATTTGAAAAAGGTAATGACTTGTTCTTTTTACTACATGATTTCTACAACCAATCTAGGCTTGATACCAGTGTAGTTGTTTAGAGATTTTCATAAGCTTTCCAACAATATCAAATTCATAAAATTTGGATCAGTAGATTTTGTTTTATTCAAATTTGAAAATGGCACCAGTATTGAATTCAAACTAAATGAATTAAATCAGATTTGAATAACTGGGCTTGGCGGGAAAAGGAAATGGGCCCGTGAGAGAGAAAAGACTAACAGGCCGGCCCAAAAGTGATTCTCGCACACGCGGGCCGCCTGACAGTGGGCTCCACTGGTCAGTGACGTTTAACTCCCGAAACGGTATGATTGAATGAGGTGCGTTGGATTAGAAGTGGATCGAACGGTCGACGTTCGTCGTCGTCGACGATGAGCGCAACCCTACTGGCGGCGAGCACCAGGGGGTCGGCGAGTCACCTGAGCTCCGGCGAGGCTTGGCATCAGCGGCGATCGACGTGGAAGATGATGACGAAGCTTCTGGTACCGGCGGCTTCTCCTGGAACTGCTCCAATCGACGGCGAGCTTGCAGGGTGCTGGCGGGGCTCCGGCGAGAAATTGGGGCGACTCCGGCGGAAATGTGGAGGGGGAAGTGGTCGAGGAGGCTCAGAAGGGAGAGGGGAGTAGCTGGTGTGAAGAATGGAGGCTGGGCTGTCCTCCTTTTATAGCGGGCGAGGTGCTGCGGCACGGCATGGCGGGTCGTCCATGGCGACGACGTTCTGGGCGACGAAGGGGCAAGGTAAGGGCGCAGGACTGTTCCTGAGGTCATGGCGAGCACGACGCGTGTCATGGCGTTGAAAATGGTGGACGAGGGCGTGCGGGCGACATCGTCGTCCTCGCAGTACCGTGGCGGCGGACGTCGACGATGGCGTCAGCGACAGTGTACGCGCGGCCAACTGAGGTTGTCTAGGAGCTTGCTGGCGTCGTGATGAGGCTACGGGCGAGAGGAGAGGGCGAGGGGAGGACGGAGTCAACGGGGGCAGGTCATGCTCTGGCGCGTCCAGAGCGTGTCCATGCTGATCCTGGCGCGTCTGGGCACGTCGTGTCCTGGGGCTTGCTGGCCTCTCCTTGGTCAGGGCTTGTACCAGCAGGTTTGTGGGAGTGAGGGAGAGTGAGTAGACATGGTGAGAGGGACCAGAGAGTAGTGGAGATGATGATGGCATGGTGAGTGACATAGGGCTCGGCATGGCCATGTCTAGGTCAAGATCATCATGGTACTGAGGGTACCAAGGCTTGGCATTGTCCAAGGGGTTAACCAGGAAGGTAATGCTGACCTAAGCTTGATGGTTGAGGCAAAAATCTGCTAGTTAATAGCATGTAGGGAGTTGGCAGATTGGTGCCTGCCAAGTGTTCGACACAATGGCCGCATGAAGTGTAACTTTGAATTTTGAAAAAATATTTCTTGGGTGTGTTTCAAATATTGTTTGGCTTCTGTTGGTGGTGATGGTGTGCAAAATAGACAAAGTTTTGTGAAATCCAAAAGTGGTATGATCTAAAATCTGTTTCAATGTTGCCACTTGGCATCCTTATATTAAGCAATTGAAAAGGAACCAGTCAAAGTGGTCAACACCAAAAGTGTTCATCTTGATGAGGTCTTGGATGAGGTGCAAAAAGTTGGGAGAGTTTAGTTTAAAAATTTCTTAATACAGGGGCTCAAAATGGGTACCCTGATATAAATGTCAATTTTAACCATTATCTTATGTGAGTGTGTTTTGTTATTTCCTTTGATTTGCTTTGCATTTCCTTGATTCAAAAGGTGTTATTAAGTGTTTAGTTAGTTTTTCAAACCATTGGCACAAAGCATAATGACCTAGGTTAGAGTTTTGCAAAAATAGCCATAAGCTCATATGTGCTATTATTCTTATTTTCTTTTCTTTTCATTTGTTTCTCTTTGATTCACTTAGGCATGGTTTAGGGTTCATTTAGTGTTAGATTGGGTTTAGTAATGGTTTCAAATCATTTAGCTAAAGTAAAGATGGCATAGGCCAAGATTTGCAAAAATGGCTATAAGCTCACATATGCTTCTCTTTTATTTTATTTTGCTTTTCTTGGTTTCTATTTGATTTACCAAAGGGGTTGGGTTTTAGGGTTTAGATCATTGTCACATACTTCAAACAATCATCATGGAAAAATCACATCACACATACTGGAATACTATGCATATCAAGTCGTTCCATTAAAGTTTTTGTTGGCTCCAAAATTTGAAATAAGTGAAATTCATTTTCTTCTTTGCTTTAAACTTTGGGATGTTACAAAAATCATCCTACACAATCTCGCATACACAAAACCCTAGAAACCTTGCCTTCCAGCAAGTTCACCACAATGCAGTCTATCGGCTATCCCATTGTAACCTTTTTCATCGATAAATCAAGATCAGACAAGCAGGAGTAAGCGTTTTACCTCATCGAGGGCCCCAAACCTAGGTAAAAACTCACCTTCTGTTCGTTTGGTATCCGATGTCTCGTGCTAACTTGCAGGATTCTGTCAACCCTAAGCCCCTCATGGTGGGCATAGGCGAGGACCCCCTCGTCAGAACCGGCTACTTGAATTGCCGCCGAAGTCATCATAGAAATCAAGCACCCCAAGTTATCGACAACACAAACCTCAATCGGGCGTGCCCTAAGGATTCATTCGTCCTCCCACGAATCGATCAGATCATCGACGCCACGGCTCGCTCGGAGGCGCTTCGCTTCCTCGACGCATACTCCGGGTACAACCAAATCAAGATGGCCGTTGAGGATTAGGAGAAAACGATGTTTATAACGCCTCTTGACGCGTACTGCTACACCGCCATGACATTCGGCCTCAAAAACGCCGGAGCCACGTACCAGCGATGCATGCAAAGCTACCTCGAAAATCAAATCGGGCCGAATGCGCATGTCTACATCGACGGTCTCGTGGTAGAATCGACTTGGAAAGACGATCTACTCGTCGACCTCACCAAGACGATAGCCAATATGCGGCGCTGCCAGATAAAGCTCAACCCGCTGAAGTGCGTCTTTGGCATCCCAACAGGACAGCTACTCCGCTTCATTGTCTCCAGGCATGGAATGGAGGCCAATCCCGATAAGATCCCAGCAGTCACCCGACTCGCTCGACCTGCATGTCTCCGTGACGTCCGTAAGCTCACCGGCCAAGTCGCGCTCAGTTGCTTCATCCCGCGACTCGACGATAAAGCCATGCCTTTGTACTGACTTTTGAAAAAGTCCGATTCATTTACATGGATGGAAGAAGCTTAGGAGGCACTCGACACCCTCAAGACTGCGATGCAGAACGCTCCCATACTCGCCGCGCCCCTGCCCAAGGATCCTATGCTCCTGTACGTGGCCTCGTCCAATCAAGCAGTCACCGTTGTCATGGTCATCGAGCACGAAGAGGAAGGGAAAGAACACCGATTGCAACGCCCACTGTACTTGATCAACGAGGTACTCACCGAATCCAAGCAAAGTTATCCTCTCCACCAGAAGTTCGTGTACTCCGTCCCTTTCAGGCTCAGTGGCGAGTGGCCCCTTACTTCCACGAGCATCCAATCACGATCGTTGGATCCACGCCACTTGCGGATATCATCCTCAACACCGACGCAACTGGACGGATCGCCAAGTGGGCGGTCGAAATCGGCGTCCACAACATCACCTACGAGCCCCGTAGAGGTATCAAATCCCAAGCTCTAGCGGATTTCCTCGTCAACTGGGAAGAGAAACACCAGCCACCACCCTACTCCGAGCACATAAGTGAGACACCTATTTTCAAATGGGGGTAGTAGTTTTTCTGGGCCGTGTGTTTGCAATAAAAAAATGCATTTCCCATTTTATTCGTGCACAAGGAGGGCAAAACGAGTGGTCTTTTGTGAAGTGTCTACCAATCTACAACCACTTCGATTTTCACATGTACGCTAGACCTTGACGGATGGCCAAATCAAAGTTTTATCTCGATCCGCATCTACATATGGATTTATATTTGAGCTTTATCCTATCTATTATATTATTAAAACAACAACCAACCAATGGTGTAGATTAGCTAAGATTAAGCCAATGAAAAATAACGGCCAAGATAGGCTTCCTAATTAAGGTGCTGGCGTTACAATATTGATACATATGTATATAGCACATCCTTCAGAGAAATCAATTCTCACGCTTCATGATAAAACAAACCCTAATCAGCCGCCGCCACTCCTCCGTCCGCCATTGCCACGGGCCGGAGATTGGATGGGCCAGAGCCAACAGCATGTCGCCGAGGATCTTGAGACCTCTGCAGGTTTGGGTAGTCCTGTCAGGCTGTCACCCTGGAACAGCCCGTGAAATTTCTAGAGTGCACAGACGGCTTGGTTCCGGTTTAAGAGGAAAATGGCGCAGATGGCCATCCAGACCTGGGGTTGGTGTCGTCCCGTTGGAGCACGATCAAGCAGCAGCTAAGCATAGACTGTGGTGTTAATCAAGGAAACGACGAAGGCTTCGATCTCCGGTTCACTTGGCATCGCCAAGACAAAGATGAGACGAGCGTCCTTGGTGCCATCGAATAGGTCGCAGATGCCGGACTGCCGGTATAGGACGGCGAAGAACATGGACCAGGTGGTGAGATTATCCCCGGCGAGAGCTGCAGAGTGACCGGGACTTGGAGCCAAAGATGTGAGGTGGAGCAGACAGGTCGCGATGACAAGAGAAGACGCTCTACAGCCGTCTGCGAAGAGATTGTAGCTGGACTAGGACTCGGCCGTCATGGGTTTTACTGGCACGGAAGCAGGGGTTTGATCATGTTGAGAACCTGGTGTGTGATACCATGCAGAGGAACCGGATAAAAGATCCGACAGAACAAGTAATTGTATTGCCTCTGCAGTGTTTACATACAGGTACATATCATGATCGCCCACTCCCGCGTCAATCTCCTCCCAGCCTATGCTCCTTCGAGTGACTTTTAAACATAAGGCCATAGGCCCGGCTTTATATATAAAGCCACACGGCAACCATAAGATTCGAATAGCTTACAAACAGGTTCCTGATCTCTACACGCCCCATAGCTCAAATCCTCACACCAACAGTTTACAGGATACAAGAAGCCAACACACACACACACACACAAAAACACGGAGCTCGGGTAGATATCTGGCTTCATCCGGCTTGTGCTCGTGTCGTCGTCTGGAGCCTCCTAAACCCTTCCATCACCACGTCCAAAGTTGCACGGTCCCTCGGTCTGACCAGAACCCTCCAACGCTGCATATACGAGTGCATGTGGAAGAAAATATCAGCGGGGTTATTGATAAGCTTTCCTTCCATAGCTAGTTTGTTCCTAATATTCCAAAGCGCCCAACATTGGGCCGCGAAGGTGAACCAAGCTAGCCTACGTAAGGACCCCGAAAGACTCTGGACTAAAGCAATGAGCTGCCCAGCCCCTGCTGGGTTCCAGTCACACTGCAGGAGCTCCCTAGCTCCTGCCCATGCCAGTTTGGCAAGGTGGCATGAGAAAAAGATATGGTTACAGTCCTCCTCTTCGCCACAGAAGGCGCAAGCCCCAGTCGTCGGGCCGTTCCTCTTAGCAACCCGCACTCCAGACGGAAGCCGGCTCCTGATGAGTTGCCACAGGAAAACTCTAATCCTAGGCGGAACCCTCGTCTTCCAGACCTCTCTAAAGTGCGTCACAACCGCCCCTTGCAAAGGGCGCCCGTAGATGGATCTGGTGGAGAAACTCCCGGAAGGCTCAAGGGCCCATGACACCTCGTCCTCCCCTTCCAAGAAAGGGTGGAGATCGAAGATCCTACAGAGGTTCTCCCATTCCACGACCTCCGCGGTGCCAAAGGTCCTCCGAAACCTGATGTGCCACCCATTGGCATCCCGCACTCCCGCAACTGTGGCAAAGTGGTTGTCACAACACTGAAAGAGGCGGGGAAACAGCAATCTCAGGGGACCCTTCCCCGTCCACCAATCGAGCCAGAAGTACGTGCGTCTCCCGTCTGCCACCTTGTGCCTCTCTCCCATCTTAAAATACCATTTGATTTTCTGTATGGCATTCCAAAACTGGGATCCCTGTTGGCACAAGCGGGGAGAATATATCATTCCCCCCAGGTACTTGGCTCGGAGCAGGTCCGCCCAAAGACCTTCCGCTCCCTGGTAGAGCTTCCAGATCCACTTCAACATCAGCGCAATGTTCATCAATTTCGTGTTGAGGATTCCCAATCCTCCAAACTCCTTAGGCTTGCACACCGTCGCCCAATCGACCATATGGTACTTCCTCTTATTCCCGGCTCCTTCCCAAAAGAAGCGGGTTCTAGACTTATTCATTTCCCCGTGTGTCGCCTCATGGAGAAGATAGATACCCAGTGCGAACATTGGAAGACTCGACAGACATGAGTTAGTCAGCTCGAGCCTCCCCGCAGAAGCCAGAAATAGTCCCTGCCATGGGTCCACCCGATGGCCCACTTTCTCCGTCAGGAAGTACCAGTCTACGACAGAGAGGGTCTTGTCCGAGACCGGAAGGCCCAGATAAGACATGGGCAGGTTCCCGAGGTTGCAATTAAGCAAGTCGGCAATCCTATGCCTCTCCGCATCGTCAACCCCTGTGACAATCGCCTCACTCTTTGTGAAGTTGATCTTGAGACCCGACATGTTCTCGAAGCAGAGCAAGAGGAGGTTCAGGTTCGCAATCCCAATGTCAGAAGGCTCAATCATGATCATTGTGTCGTCGGCGTATTGGAGGTGTGTGATTCCCCCTGGAATCAGGTGTGACACAACCCCCTGGATGTGTCCGCTTTCCTTGGCCCTGGTCAGGATAGCCGCCAAAGCATCCACCATGAAGTCAAATAGAATGGGGGATAGGGGGTCCCCCTGCCGTACCCCCCGTGCATTTCGGAAATATTGTCCAACCTCACCGTTAAAGTTGATCGCCGTCTGTCCACCCGAGACAAGTTGCATCAACCTGTGAACCACCCCAGCTGAGAAAGCCTTCCTCGGTAGGACTTCACGGAGGAACTCCTAGTTCACTCGGTCATAAGCAGCAGGCCCTTGAGCTTCTTAACACGCAGCTCATGGGCAATCTCGTGAAGTGCCAGCACCCCCTCGTGCAAGCAACGGCCTCTAATGAAGGCCGTCTGACTCCTGTCAATCGTCCTATGAGCAATCGGAATCAATCTAGTCGCATACGCTTTTGCTATGAATTTAAAAATCACGTTGATGAGCGCAATAGGTCTGTAGTGTCTAATCTTGTCCGCCCCTCTAATCTTCGGAATTAAGGAGATGATACCGTAATTCAGGCGCGCAATGTCTACTCTCCCTAGACCTTCGAGTGACTTTTCGTTGAGGTGATTCTTAATTCTATGGATCGATCCATCCGGTAGTGTGCATGAGGCAATTCTTAATTGCTAATACGGATCGATCCATCTTGCAAGGTCGCATGGTGTATGCATGAGGGAATATCAAACCTGATCACACTTATGCCCATGCATGGACACTGTGTTTTTACTTTTTTGATAAAGGGAATATATTAATATCAAAACGATACCAACTACACCCAGCCTCTGCAACAACGCACCACCATAATGGCACTACGGATGCACACAGCCAAAAAAAAGGAAAAGAAAACTAAGAAACAAAAGTCCCGCTACAGTATCTCGGGCCTAACAACAGCAATACAACCACCGCCAAGACAACACCTGAAATACAGACTCTCCAAAAACGACGCCTCCAAGAAGGGAACAGTGCGCTAACACCATCGTCGCCCGATCAAAGATCTTAGGTTTTCACCCTGAAGATAGTCCCCGCTCTCAAAACAATGCCTCCAACAAGGTCATTGCCATGCACAACCAGTTAAGGCCAGACCTTGGGTTTTCATCCTGAAAGGTAGGACTCTGAACTTCACATGTGTTGTCGCCCCCACTTTCATACCGCTGTTGTGAAGCCCGGAACACCAAGAAAATCCCTCAACAGCACGGAGATTTGAACCTTCCTTAGCTAGTCCTCCCCTCCGACCTTCATGAACTTCCCTTCTTCCGACTTTCATCATGGATCCATAGTCACTTGATGTCAACACAGAAAAAGAGCTTCGCGCCGCTCCCTCCAGAACCAATCGGTCGGAATAAAAGCATGGGTGCGCACGACCGAACACCACCGATCCAGCAAACTACAGGCAAAAAGCACTGTTACATTCGCCGGCGTAGCCTTCCGGAACTCAACACTCCGGCTAGATCACGAGTCCAGGCCTCCAGTAGGTCTTCCTCTTCACGCAAGAGAGACCCTAGGACCACCACCTTTATTCAGGTCAGACCCCCACGTCGGTGACCGTCCCTGGCTGGCAATGCCAACCCTCCACCGACGACTCCGTCGCCGGCTTCCAAGCATCTCTATCTCGCCGCCGGAACGCGGTGATAGATCGATAGATCCACCACAACCAACTGCAGGCCGACCCTCTCCGGCGAAGAAGAGGGCCACCTCCACCGTCGTACCCAAGGCTGCTGGCCCGGGCGACCTCGTGTCGTGGGTGAAACCCGAGATCGCCTCCACTCACCGGAAGAGGTGGGGGGAAATTGGCGCAGGCCATGAGCCTGGCCGCCGCCCACCACCAACCCCTGGCGGAGTGCTGCGGAGCCGACGGGAGGAGGGAGGCTGCAGCCCATCCCACGCGCCGGCCGCAAGGGGAGCCGACGGGAGAAGGGGCGCAGCGCAGGCCGCCGCCGCCCGACTCATCCGCGCGCCCGCCATGCATCGAGGAGGGAGATCCGGCCGCCGTCACCAGGCATCGACGAGGAGGAGCCCCCGCCGCCGCCACGCCCCGTGGGACTTTGCCCCGGCGGCGCTACCGCCGGCGGCGGCGGCGGTTAGGCTGGGGTGCGGGAGGAGGGTTAGGGCTGGGGTGCGGGAGGACTCTGTGTTTTTACTTGCGCGTATGCTTGATGAAAGGATGATGTTCACATTTGTGAAAGCTCTAGATGGGGAGCACATTAAAATAGAATTGAAGTATTTAGTTTCTATCTGATTTATTACTCAGAGGAGTCATGGCGGTCTGGTGAGTTGGGCAGGAAGCACCGTACAACATGTTTCAGAACACAGAAGGTAACAAATTCACCATTAATTCTAATCTGAAGGTTCTTAGTGTACATATTAAATATTATTTTATTTTCAGATTTTTTTTTTGAGGCTGAATCAGTGGGTTTCCCCACTGAGTTATATTTATTTAATTTTCAAATAAAAAGTATGTACAAAAAAGAGAAAGGAGTTGCTAGAGATTAGCAAACAACCTTTGTCTACAGGCTTCAAGCCTAAAATAAAAGGAAATAAAAAAAGGTGAGATGTTACCGAAATCTCTCAACCCAATTTCTGAATCCACCATAGGATTTCTTGGTGGCTTTATGAAGAAGGAGAGCCAACTCATCCTTCAGTTTCTTCCGGCATCTGTATAGACTAGGAGGGACATTCTTGAAAATATAATCATTGCGTGTAGTCCAAATCGACCAAGCAGTGAGTATGACAATCTCCATGAAGAAAGGATCCTTAATCTCCATTTTCAGACTATGGATGAAGCTCTGGATATCATGGCGTGGAGGTGAAACCCAATTAGGACAAAGGTATTGCCAACATATTTGTGCAAAGGGGCAGAGAAAAAAGAGATGATTCCTTGATTCCAGTTCCCCAGTAGCACACAAAACACAAGAATAGTCATCCATGAAGAAATTCTTTCGCTGCAACATTGCCTTGGTGTTTAGTCTATTGTGCAAGAGAAGCCAAAAAAACACTTTATGTTTCTGCTGGCAGCAACTTTGCCACATCCATTGGAAAGCTGGCAGTGTACCTCCTGAATGCATTTGTGATTTATAGACATAGGAGACCTTGAGAGTATCAGTTCTTCCAGAAATAGCCCAAGAATCAACAATATTATCCTGAGTTGGCGCCAGACTTTCTAGTAAGGCTTGGAACAAGTGAAACTGAACCACAGCTTCGTCTGACAAGGGTAAATGGAACAGGTCTACAGCATCAGGTGAGATGAGGGCTTGCTTAAGGGAGATTGTTTCACTGATACAGTAAGAATACAGGTGTGGCCAAGTATCCTTTAACGACTGTTGAGACCAGGCATCTTGCCAAAGAAGAATAGAATTGCCTTGATGAAAAGTACAAGAGGCCAATTGCTTATATGATGGAAGAGTACTCAAACAATCTCTCCACCAGAAAGATACCTCTCTTATTCTTGCAGGTGGCAGCACAGTAGTATAATACATTTTCCAAGCCATTGTGACCCAAGGGATATCAGCTTTATTATAGAATTTATGCAGATGCTTCATGAGGAGACAATTGTTCTGCACTGTAATATTCAGCACACCTAAACCTCCTTGATCTTTAGGCCGACATACAAGGTCCCAAGATGCTAATGGGGGATTCTTTTTTTGCAAGTCTTTGTCTCTCCATAAACAGTGTCTCCTAAATTTATCCACTTCATGGATTACCCATTGATACACTTTCAGGGAACAGAGAAAAAACATTGGCAGTGATGAGAGGACTGAGTTCACTATTCGTAACTTACTACCATAATTAAGGTACATGGTGCAGGATGGTAATCTTCTTTGGACAGTTTGGATCAATGGAAGAAAAAATTCTTTTCTTGGCTTAGTAGTACTTAGTGGCAATCCAAGGTATGTAAAGGGTAAGGACCCTTCTTGACACTGTAATGCAGAAGTAAAAGCAGCCACTCTGTCAGGGGTAATATTTATTGGGATGAGGTTTGACTTAGAATAATTAACCCTCAAACCAGAGACATTGCCAAAATCCTGAAGAATTGTCTGAAGATGGGGCAATTGCTGCTCATCAGCCTGGAGTATGATCAAAGTATCATCAGCATATTGTAGGATAGGGAACCAAGGTGAGGATTGCAGAGGAATTGGCCTTGATAGCAAACCATGATTCATTGCATCATTGACAAGAGACTGCAGGACATCAGCAGCAAGGACAAAGAGCAAGGGTGAAAGTGGGTCCCCCTGTCTGACTCCCCTTCTGCATGAGAAAGAAGTACCTAGGATTCCATTCAGTAAGATTGAAGAAGAAGCAGACTCTAGGATCTGCTTGATCCATTTGCACCAAAGAGGGCCAAAACCCTTAGCTTGTAGAACAGATAGAATGAAGGAGTGGTCAACTTTATCAAAAGCCTTTTCAAAATCCAACTTCAAGGCCACAACTTCTTTCTTAGTCTTATGACAATGATGCAAGTATTCATAAGCCCAGGCTAGGCAATCTTGTATTGTCCTAGATTTAATGAATCCATACTGATTCTCATGAATAAGCCTCTGTATGATAGTTTGAAGCCTATTGGCAAGTAATTTTGTCAGCAGCTTCAAAGTGCAATTGAGCAAGGAAATGGGCCTGAAGTCATGAACTGTCTCTGAATTTTCCTTTTTTGGCACCAGGGTGATGAAGCAACTGTTTATACTTTGCAGACACAAATTTCCAGCATGAAATTGATTGCAGAGATCATAGAAATCCTTTTTAATAATGGGCCAACATCTCTTTATGAATTCAGCATTAAAGCCATCAGGACCAGGAGACTTGTTGTTTGGGAATTCCTTGACAACTGCATCAATTTCTTCAGGTGACAAAGGAGCTTCTAGAAAAGATAGATCAATGCTGTTTTGTACTAAATGGGCCATAGGCAAAAAAGAAGAATGTGTCACTCTCTGCCCCAGTCTGTCTTTGTAAGCTTGGAGCAAAAGATTGGCCTTGGCAAAGTGGTCACTGATATTGGTTCCTGTAGAATCAGTGAGAGTAGCAATGTGATTCCTCCTTTTCTGACTTGAAGCCATGGAATGAAAGAACCTTGAGTTTTCATCTCCTAAAGTGACCCACTTTATTTTCCCTCTTTGCTTCCAATAAGTAAGCTGTTTCTGAAGTAAAACAGACAGATGACTCTTCATCTTTTTCCTGAATTTGGTTTCCATTGCAGATAGATCTCTGAAATTCTCAATGGCATCAATTAGGGAAATGAGAGAGTTGAGGTCAGCAATATCTTCTTTAATGGATGACAAGCTTTTGGACCATTTTTTCAGTTCTCTTCTCAAGAGTTTGAATTTTGCTATGATTCTCTTTGCAGCATCTGCATAATGGATGGAGTGAGTCCAAGTTAACTCAACTAGAGGCAATAATCCTTCCATATCTAGCCAATTGTTCTCAAATCTGAAGATACTGGATTTAGGCATAGTTGTTTCAATAGATATGACACATGGGACATGATCAGATGTGGTCATGGCTAAAGGATAAGCCATAGTGTTGGGGAAGTTCTCACCCCAAGCTAGGGAACAGAAGAACCAGTCTAGCCTTTGAAGAAGAGGAGCAGACTGCATGTTACTCCAGGTATATTTTCTGCCTTTCAAGGGAATATCTAGCGGACCAACTTGGCTAACGGCTTCATTAAAAAGGAGCATCTCATTTATATTACCACCAGGTTTATTCCTATCTTGTGGGGATCTAATGAGATTAAAATCTCTCACCATCATGTAATTCTCATCAGTTGGAACATGCATATTATGGAGCCAATCAAGGAACTGTAATTGCTCATTATCAACACATGGTGCATAGATGTTTGTTAAGGTCCAGTACACATCTGACTTTGTGGCATGGAGCTCCACAGATAAAGCATGCCTATTCTGAAAAACTTCAACTCCAGAGAAAACAGCACTGTCCCAAATAGTGATAATTCCTCCTGACCTCCCAATGGATGGGACAAAAGCAAAAGAATCAAAATTTCGAGGGCAAAAATTCTTGAGGAAGGCAAGATCTACTTGCTCCTTCTTAGACTCTTGGAAACAGATGACCTGGCATCCACTCTCACGAATTTTATTGAAAATCAGAGTCCATTTATCAGGATCATTAAGTCCTCTGACATTCCAATTTAGAACCTTCCAAAGGATTTTACTCATTGTAAACAGATATAAGAGCTAAACCATGACTGATAGCCATAAGCAATCAGTATCATATACAAGAGCATGCATGGATTCATGATATACCATATATCAATCACAGAAAAAATATAGGACACATCTTCTGTCATAGCAAAGGTGCCAGCATAAACATAAGTCTGACAGATCAAGTTCAAGTCTACTAAGGGGACATAAAGCTCATTACACTCAGACACTGGCAACATGGAATTGTTCAGATAGAAGAGATTACAGAGCTGATAAATAGCTATACCCCATACTAGGGGCCAAAAGCAAAGAACTGAAGGCAGAGGGAGGACTTCCTCACTTCTTCTTTGGGTTCTTCTTCTTATCTGCATTATTACTCTTCTTGTTCTTGATCTGCTTGTCCCCAGCCGGTACAGCTGGGTTGTCTTTTGGTGAGGCATCCTCATCTTCTTCCTCTTCAGAAATATTGAATTTGGCACAGAGGTTCTTGACAACTGACCTCTTCACAGGAGGAGCAAGAGCAGCACATGCAAGGCAATTTTTATCAAAGCAGGTCTTGGCCTTATATCGTTTATGCAGAGCTTTAATTCTAATGCTCCTTCTAACCTCAGAGCAATCAAGAGGAATCTTGGAATTCTTAGCTTTCTTGAGTAGGGCAGAGGTAGAGGAATGGGCATGTGCATTAGTGATCCTTCTTGGAGCCTGGGGTGTAAGAAACCCTTGTATAACTTTAGTGCTAGCCAGAGACAGAGTGCAAACAGGAGGCTTTTGTGAGGGGCAATGTCTTGGCAGTACAAAGGTCCTGGAGTCAGAATCAGTTGGAGCATCCATCTCACCCAGGATCTGCCAAATTCTAGACTGCAGTAGATTCTTAGCCCAATCAAAATCCTCAGGGGTAAGAAGCTTGGCTGTGAAGAAATCAGCCCACTGAGCAGGCACAGTAACTATATTTACCACAGTTCCATCAGGTTTAAAAAAAGAAGACCAGGCAGTTGTACCTTCTTTGGAGAAGTAAAATGATGTCCTGTCAGAGAGAATATTGGCTCCCAATTGCATCACTGGATCAATGGGCAGATCAGGCATAAGCACCATCCCAACTTGCAGATTATGATGCTGAAGAACAGGTGGGACACCATTCACTGAATCATCAGAGTCATCAGACAGAGTGTTAGCAGAACTGATAGTAACAGTAAGATCACTATGGATCTCCTCCACTTGCATCATATCATCATTTTCTGCAGGAGCTTGCTGTGGCAAGTTTGGTGCTGCCAAAGCAACAACCACAGGAGGTTGGCCATTATTTTGAATGACAGGGTTCAGAAGGTCATTGAGCTCAAGAAAATCTGCTTCATCCAGATGATGAGGAGCATTATTGAGATCAATATCTATATTATGTGGCACAGCATTGAGATCAACATCCACTCCAAGAAAATGAAGATTCTGCCCAATAAAATTCAGATGAGGGTCAGCATTGTCATTTTGATCATGGGCTTGAGGAGCAGGCTGCCAATTAGGCTAGGCACCATTGGCTTGTTGGGCTGGTGCAGCAGCAGGCTGAGCATGAGCAGGCATCTGGAAGGCCACATTGGGCATAGGATGAGGTGTAGAGCCATCAGCTGGTGGTTGATCCTCATCAGCAGGTAAAGCACCAAGTAACTTCTGACTAAGAATAAAGACAGGGACAGACCAAGACTCAGCAGCCCATTCATTGCCAGCTGATATAACACACGAATGAGGAATATGATGCAGATCAGCAACTCTTATTTTAGCAATTAAAGCACCATAAGTACTAATCTCCTTATCCCATGAAATTAGAGCCCCAAAATCCTTGACAGCACCTCTAATGTGTTCATCTGCCCAATAATCTGAAGGAAATGCTAGCAGCATAATCCAACACTCACGGTTATAAGTAAAGGCTCGGTGATTCAAACCACGATTATGCTCTACAAAACTGATTTCACGGCCCTGGAACTGGTGAGGGCTATTGCTAACAAGCCAGTCTCTGTCAGAAATCGAGCTAACCCTTACATAAGCAGAGCCAAGGGGGCATCGCTGAGTGAGGTCTAAGGTGAATCGCAGCTCTTCTTCAATAAAGGCTCTAAGGAATAACCTGGTCGCCGCAAATGGCTGATTAGCAGGAGGCCCAGGAGTGATGGTGGCAATGGCGAGGTCTTCGTGCTTGGCGGAAGCCGGACTTGCGACGTGATAGCGGCACTGCTGCGGTCGATGCGGAACCTCCAGGAGCTCGAAGTGGCCTGGGATGAACGGCGACGGATCCACCGGAAAGTTGGCCATCTCTGGTTCGCGCAATGCAGCGGTGACAGGCGGCGGTATCGGCGAGGTGCTACAGTGTGTCGGAGCAGCAGGGGGAGCAGGGGTTCTCCAGGGAGGTGAAGCGACAACGCCAAGGTTGAGAAAGGAAAAAAGGAGAAATGCCAGGATTTCCTTCCTTTGACTCTTTGTGAGAATGTTGACTAGCAGATCCAAGCGTCAGGAGTAGTGATGTGTCATCATCGGACGGCTGATGTTCCTCCATGGCATATGGAATATTGAGATCCAGAGAGGGTATTAAAAAAGTTTCTTTTCCTTGTCGATTATCTGCCTTAGCTACCCAGATTTCTCTTTCACGCTGATTAGCTGCCTTAGAAAACCCAATATTATTTAAAGCTGCACGACAATCCTTTTGTATATGACCAGATTTATTGCAACCGTGGCACCTGATTTTATTCCAACAATTACGGCGCAGGTGGCCAGGCTGGAGACAGCGTGGGCAGTGGCGTCGCGGGCCGTGTTGTGGTTGATCCGGTGGTTGAAGCCTGTCAAAGGCCGATGTGCGCTCTTGGGCCTGCGGGAATTGGAGTCGATCAAAAGCAGAGACCCTCTGTTGGGCCGCATCCAAAGACTCTGGTTCATGGAGCCTGTCAAAGGCCGAAACACGCGGCTGGGCAGCGGCCTGGCCTTGCTGAGTTCGAAAACCTGGATTCGCGCCTTCCGATCCAACTGAGGCTTGCAAACGGTTAAAAACCACATTGATGGGGATCTCATGAACTTGATGAGCAGGATTAGGGTCCCAAAAGATTTTTCCCAGAAGATCCTCCGAAGGTTTGGCCGCAATCAACGCCTTGATTTCTTGTAAGTGCCGATCATCAAGAGAATCCAAAACAGAGGCAACAGGCTGATCATCAAAACCAAAACGGAAGCAGCGTAAAATCTGTTGCCAATCAAACCCAGCAAGAATAGCTTCTGAAAGAGTCTGTTTTTCTTGGTCAGATAGACAGTGCAGGAAGGTGAAGCTGGAAGGTTGAGCTGGTCTGGGAGCAGGCCTTGCAAGGGGGACTGAATTTGCTCCAGTCAGAGGCTGTCTGACAACCGCAGCATACGACTTCTTGCCAACAACTGTCCAGGACTGGTGCTCTTCGTGCTCCCAAAGACGAAATTCCCGAACAAAATTTGGACCTCCATTACCCCACAGGAGGAAGAAAACAGCAAAATCCTTGCACTTAAAATGACGGAGGTTGTTAACAAAGAAACCAACTTGCTTATTGCAGACCGAGAATCTGTAAGTTCTGTCACGCAGGTGCGAGACCTTGAAATCCTGCGGGATACCACCCAGACACGCTTGCAGAAGCAGGGCGACCATGGCTGCGTCCAGACGATGTTTTGAACGACCAAATGAAGCCACCAAGAAGAACTCGTGTCGACTATGTGATGCCGAGAAGGCTACTGGGCAGTGGAACAGATTCCAGATTTGCTTCTGCAGATTAATGCCAGGGCGGAGATCTAGAGCAGGGCCACTCTCAGGATCCGCCATTGCCCGCACAGAGGGCTGATCTTGTGAGCAGATCTTGACCCGATGACATGGCAGGGAGATCTCAATGCCCGGAGAGATCACCTCTCCGGAGTGAAGGAAACGAGCGTCAACCAGAAGCCCCGCCTGATCCATAAGGGCAAGCCGCCTTGCATGCGGACGGAGGTAGAGAAAGCCAGAATCAGAATCCACGGAGAGAGGACGCTTGGAGAGGAAGGAGCAGAATTTTACCTGCCAGCGGGCTGGCGCACCCTCCATGGTGCCCATGGAGAGAGGGGGGGCGCAGGGACGGCAGGAAAACACCCGATCACCGGCGATCGCCGGTGGGAGAGATCCCAGATCTCATCGCCCCTTCGTTTTAGCTATGCATTTTACTCAACGGAACTCGCCACAAGCATAATGTTCTTCTCCATAAGGGAAAGAGGTCCCAATTTTCAGATTACTCGACTGATGATGCCATTAATTTTCTAATGATCTTTTTTTGATTAGTATGTTTGCACATTAGAATCCCTTGCTGGCAGATGGCTGAGAGTGAAAACTACCGCCGATCTTTTTCGCAGGACAGCAAATACCTGCTACTCTCCTTGACATCTAAAGCGTACTGCCTCAGTTTACGTAAAACACTACACTATTTGTTTATACTATTTCATCTCTTCTTCTTTTTTGTAGGTTTCAGATTCTATTACATAATCGTCTGTGCAATTCAGTAAATTATTTGCGCACATGTCAGGTCGTTTACTTCCTGCCTTTTATCTGATTTCTCAATCAACAAGTCACGTAGATCATTAGCAAATTAAACAATAATAATCTATAGGCTTATTCCTACCGAACTCTCCCATACAAAAGGAAAATGATTACAGGGGGAAAATATTGAGACATTTAGCATATTAAACTAAGTGGAATGAGATAGTGCACTATTTCATATTTATAATGCTTATCTTGAAAATTTGTGATTCATATTTGAGTGGGTAACAATATTTAATAAGCTGTATATACTCTTATAAAAAATCAGAAAATTCTGTTTTGACCTTCAGGTAAGCATGGGTTTACATGATTAAACTGGTCTACGAATTTCGCAAATTATTGTCAAAAAATAATATTTTGGACTCCCTCAAACTGATGGTGCCCAAGTAAATGTGCGGAATTAATAGGGAGATATATATATGCTAAGATATAAGGCCAGTTTACTGTGGAAGTGGATGATTAGGAAAAGAAACTTCTTACCCCACAAACAGCACATACATCCATTTATGCAAACAAACTCGGTCAACAAGAAAATATAGAAATACATTGCAATTGGAGGAGTTTTTGGGGGAACACACAAAACCTAAAAGATACTACATATTATGTAGCCATCCGTATAAAATATTTTTTAACGCTGGCTATCTGCCCTATGTATGAAGGTCAAACTCATATATCTTGCTTTGTGTATCATCATAATAAATACAGTTAAATGATTCCGGTAGAAGTATTACAATTAACATTTTTCATCAAAAAGGAGCCTAATCAATAGCGGGTGTAACTAATAAATTTTAACTGGTACATCACAATATTTGGCGATGTTTCTAAAGATCTCAGAAATAATATGGCAATGAGAACTACTAGCTAGCAACAATGAAAACTTAAGTTACCCATCTACTGCATTTATAACATGTGTAATATCACCCACATTGAAAAGAGTGGGTAGTTGGTAAGCTCTATATATTAGGTAAAATTAATTTATTTATTTATTTTCACTTTCTCTTAAAATGTTTCAAAATGTTATCAAGAAGAACATGAACACATCAGACGTGAAGATTCAAATCATCTCATTGCTAGCCGCCCAATTTGCGCGGGCCACCTAGCTAGTTGAATTCAAAATTGAAATGTATGTGCATAAATTATAATTCAAAACATCGAAGAAAATACTTGTTGGAGGTCAGATACTACACATATACCAAATGTCAGAGACCGCAAGTTTGAGCCAAATTTTAAAACAAGAAAAAGAGTTTTCTTTTTGCAAAACTTGGGCTTTGAGTCAAACATGTGATTAGATCCCAAGGAAAATATCAAACCACACATACAAAGGTTATGGGGAAACACATTGACAAACTTTTGTACCCTACATGTATGACTTTGCTTGTCTTCTGTACCTATTTGGGAAGGGTTCATGCAGGATCTGTAGCGAACTTTCTTGTGAAGACCCATTTTTGGCACATATGTGAATCTTCTCACGGCCATCGACTTTGCATACTCTAGTTTTTTGCTGCTATGCAAAATAATAATAGTGTATTTTCTATTTTACTTATTCACAAGGTTGGCAAAATGAGTGAGAGTGTGTGCGCGCGTGCGCGGAGTGGCAACCAACAATATAAGTTGCACATTGACACCACTTAAATTCTCACGGGTAGTAGGCCTCGAAGGATGGCCACTTACAAGGCATGAGGAATTATCTCGATGTGCAACTATATATGGATTTATTATTGACCTAGATCTGTTTGAAATTCAAAATTCAGTTGTATATGTACATACATGAAATTCATAACTTCTTTTTTCGTAAAAAATACCAGGAGGTACCCTGCAAATCTGGCAGCCCTAGATTTGAAACCAACCAAGTGATGGTTCAAAAAAAGTAAGCAAAACTTGCTCATGGAGCATAGTTTACAAATGTTTGGGAGAAGAATCATCTCTCTCTCTCTCTCTCTAAGCGACAGGACGCGCTGACGCGTGGACGCAACTTATTCTCTGTCCCCCTGACATGCACTTGCCAGTGTCTTCAATAGTCGGACACGAGCACTGAAGCATTTATGGAGCCCAGCGGAGAGGGGCTCCATTTCTCGAGTGTTAGCGAGGTTCTATGCGAAGACTCCGGGGCTAAACGAAGATCCTTTTTTCATCAAGTAAAAAAAAAACAAAGACCCTTTTTTCCACCTTGCGCAAGAGGAGGAGCAGTTCGACTTGGGGGAAGTACTGATATCATGTATGGTCCTCACCCTCCTCCTGCTCACCTTATTTCCTCCATTGTTTCACATATTTTAGCTTCTAAGGGAAAGCTCTCGCAACTCCTTGATCTACTACTCCTATCCATACACATGCCACTCAAATGGATGTATTTATAGATACATCCATTTTAGTGGCAAGTAATATGGACCGGAGGAAGTACAAATAATATGAGACATGTTTTTGTGTTGGCCATGTTTAGAGTTTACATATGAGAGTTTATATCTTTCTACCACCATTATTTTTTGAATTTTCTTGTCTTTTGTACCCACCTTTTGATCGAGCAGGGTTAATGCAAGATCCATAGAAGACTAGCTTATCAAGACACTTTTTTTGCGGAGTGCATCTTCTCATGGCCAGCTAGCGACTTTGCCTACTAGAGTTTTTTTTGAACTATTTTTTTTTGGATTTTACCATTTTATTTGTGCACAAGCTATGAGCTGCCCGCAATTCAGCAGCATATTTTGGTGCCATATATTGGCGGGATTTTCTAGTTTAATTCTTTTGCAGGATATTGGCGGGATCCTATCTTCTAGGGACTCTCTCGCTACCTTGCTCTAGTCTCGCTCCCTCTCACTCAAGTCTAGTACTACATCCATAACCGACATCCACCTCGCCAGAGCCAGCTCAGTGACGCCGTCAACCACACTCCGTCTGCTTCGTCGAATCTACTTCCCCGACTCACTGGTCCATCGCACTGGCCGGTGAGATTAGTACACAAAGCACCACAATGATCCACCAAACCAAACCGAAAGGCCAACGCGCCACCTCCCCAGTCGACCAAGGTTGAACACTTTGTCCGGCAGCTTTTGTTATGTATTTTATTTCCGAAACTAGTTTATTGCTTGCTTCCGTCGCTTGTTAGTGATGGCGTGTATTTCACACGTTCGTTGGGCAACCCCAAGAGGAAGGTATGATGCGCACAGCAGCAAGTTTTCCCTCGTAAAGAAACCAAGGTTTATCGAACCAGGAGGAGCCAAGAAGCACGTTGAAGGTTGATGGCGGCGGGATGTAGTGCGGCGCAACACCGAGGATTCCGGCGCCAACGTGGAACCTCGCACAACACAACCAAAGTACTTTGCCCCAACGAAACAGTGAGGTTGTCAATCTCACCGGCTTGCTGTAACAAAGGATTAACCGTATTGTGTGGAAGATGATTGTTTGCGTAGAAAACGAGTAAAAACAAGTATTGCAACAGATTTGTATTTCGAGTATTAAAGAATGGACCGGGGTCCACAGTTCACTAGAGGTGTCTCTCCCATAAGATAAAAGCATGTTGGGTGAACAAATTACAGTCGGGCAATTGACAAATAGAGAGGGCATAACAATGCACATACATGACATGATAAGTATAGTGAGATTTAATTGGGCATTACGACAAAGTACATAGACCGCCATCCAACCGCATCTATGCCTAAAAAGTCCACCTTCGAGTTATCATCCGAACCCCTCCAGATATTAAGTTGCAAAGCAACAGACAATTGCATTAAGTATGGTGCGTAATGTAATCAACAACTACATCCTCGGACATAGCGCCAATGTTTTATCCCTAGTGGCAACAAGCACAACACAACCTTAGAACTTTCGTCACTCGTCCCAGTGTCAATGCGGGCATGAACCCACTATCGAGCATAAATACTCCCTCTTGGAGTTAAAAGCAAAAACTTGGCCAGAGCCTCTACTAGTAACGGAGAGCATGCAAGATCATAAACAACACATATGTAATAACTTGATAATTAACATGACATGGTATTCTCTATCCATCGGATCCCGACAAACACAACATAGAGTATTACGGATAGATGATCTTGATCATGTTAGGCAGCTCACAAGATCCAACAATGAAGCACAATGAGGAGAAGACAACCATCTAGCTACTGCTATGGACCCATAGTCCGGGGGTGAACTACTCACTCATCACTCCGGAGGCGACCATGGCGGTGTAGAGTCCTCCGGAGATGAATCCCCTCTCCGGCAGGGTGCCGGAGGAGATCTCCGGAATCCCCCAAGATGGGATCGGCGGCGGCGGCGTCTCGGTAAGGTTTTCCGTATCGTGGTTTTTCGCATCGGGGTTTCGCGACGGAAGCTTTAAGTAGGCGGAAGGGCGAGTCGGGGGCCCGACGAGGGGCCCACACCATAGGGCGGCGCGGGCCCCCTTGGCCGCGCCGCCTTGTGGTGTCGCCACCTTGTGGCCCCACTTCGTATGCTCTTCGGTCTTCCGGAAGCTCCGTGGAAAAATAGGCCCCCGGGTCTTCGTTTCGTCCAATTCCGAGAATATTTCGTTACTAGGATTTCGAAACCAAAAACAGTAGAAAACGAGAACCGGCACTTCGGCATCTTGTTAATAGGTTAGTTCCGGAAAATGCACGAATATGACATAAAGTGTGCATAAAACATGTAGGTATCATCAATAATATGGCATAGAACATAAGAAATTATCGATACGTCGGAGACGTATCGCTTAGTAGCATATTTTTTTGTAATGCCTCGCTAGATATTCCACTCGAGAATTCCTACGAAGATTCTTGGAGGCAAAATATCTCGCGGAATAACATATTTGCAGCCTCAATCGGCATACCGTGTAGGAGTATGCGACTAAGATTAGGAAAAATCACCGCACCGCTAGTCATATGTGTTGTTTGTTGATTCATTTGATGAACTTCGATTTGCGAAGCAAGCCACTCGCTCATGTTCCTAGCAAAGACATTGAGCGTGCGATGATGCAGACATTGGTAGAAAGGAGGCATACTTTGGTCCTATTGGTCTAGCGAGCAATCATTTAAGGGGCCACCTAGGATCAACACATCTGGTTCCTCTTAAGATGAACATTAAGGAGGTAATTTTATACTAGTGTTCATGGGGCTAAGGGCTAACAATAGAATCTTCTAGATGCTAGACATGACATAATCTAATGTAATGAAACAGATCAAACCATCAACAATGTTGGGATTTGCCTATCTATATCCAATGGTTGATGTTCAAAGTTACTGGTACACTATATAGTGGATTGGAGTGGTATAGATGGTATATATATAGATATAGATTTCAGATTTCCTAATTTTTCCTTCAAAGTGGGGTCTCCCCGGCCTCTTAATCCAAAGGATGCACACACCCTTTTGTTGCAAAGTTTTAGACTCCATCATTTAAGGTTCAGAAACTCATGGGTCACTCAAGTGGTGACATGAATCAACCAACATATTTCCTTCGCTGACCGATTTTATGCGTTGCAACTCGCGTAAGCAAGTGATCGCTCATGTCCCTGCCAAACAACATTTTAGCACAGATGTCGCGAGTGTCACTGATGAAAATGTTTCTAGGAACAAAATAGAAGGATGTGGCACGGGGGAAGCTAAGATTAGGAGACTTCAAAAGGACTTGGATGTGGCCACTCGGCGGAACAAAGGAATGAACCTAGGATGGTATTCTAAATTCAAGATGACCTACATGCTGCTGCTGATGTGAAGAAGCTAGTGGCATGCAACTTGGTTCCCACTTTGGCTGATGCAGATGTCCATGAGATCAACTGGACGATCTTGGAACAGGTGAAAGCACGAGCAGAAACTCTGCACTCATCTTTTCAGGTATATGATGTTCAAAGGTTGATGCAAGAGCCGCCATATGAATAGATTGTTGTTTCAGTATGATGATGACTCTAGTTCTTTTGTTTACTTATGTGCTGGTACTACTTAGGGGAACTATCTTGTACTAGTAAATGGCACATGCTTCGCATGTTTGACCAATTAAATTAAAAAACTTCACAAAATCCTGCTATCATGTAGGAGTACGAGCTTGCATTAGTTTCCAACCCAAGTGATCGTTGACTGCAATGTTTGGGTTTTCCAAGAGAATTGATGATTTTGCATTGGGAAGTCGTAGAGAAGAGTATCGAGCATGTGGCGGCGAGGTGCTGCGAGTTTATTGGATGGAGTGATGACATGAACTCCTTCAATTAGTTTGGCTCGTGTCTCCAGCTGGGCATCGGAGCCGGACGCAACCCTGCTATTCTTCTCTCGCTCGTAGTGGAGGCATTGCGAGGACATGGAAGTATGCCGCATTCGTTCGCTGGAGCCGACCTGCTCCGGAATTGGGGATTTCCTCGATCCGGAGTACACACGACGACCTCTCGATTGTTGGCCGACTCTGAAGGCCATGTGGTGGCCATGCTCGCCGGCGTTTCTTCAACCTCAATGTAGAGGCCATTTATAGAGCTCGTCATGAAGCTCAATGTCGGCTCAGTGCCAAGTGGTATTGTCCTCGACGGCGGTGAACATGGCCATGGCCGGAGAGGTTCTTCTTTGTAGGAGAATCAGAGGACGTGATTGCATTTTTACATTTATTTGTAAGCACTCTCATGCAAAATCTATTACCTATCTGTTATTTTTAAATTTTTCAGGTCCCATCTGTAATATTTACCCCTCTGTTGCACTTAATGGGATCCAGGCCCTTCGGAGCCCCTCCTTTGTTAAAAAAGATTGAATTCTTATTGCATCAAAATTGTTTCACTAAAATGACGGGCTAAACAACCTTTCAAAATTATATTCAGTGTACTTTATGTTTTATAATCTAATGACTTATGTTTGGCAAGAGCTCTTCAGTGTTAAACGGCCTACTGCATTTTCTTATTAGTTGCATCCCCACATGTAACTTTAAAAAACTCGGTTTTAACTCCACTTGCAACTAAATAACTCAATTGAAACCAAAATTGCATCCCATCATGATGCAATCAAATGGTGTAGGACTTGACTATGCATGAACTTAGTTTTTTACTTACCGATAACTAGCAAATCCCAAGTTAATTTTGGCCAAATTATTAAGGATATCGATACACATAGACACATAAAATTTGTTTTCACAAAAGCTCACTTGATCGATAGTAATTAAGGAAGGTTTTAAGTTGGTGTTCCCATGTCTCAAATGTTTACACATCCATTGAATTGAGAATATAACCTTAATTAAGTTGGCTGAAAGTTTGAACACCACATTGATTTAGAACATAAGTTTTGTATAACAATTTTGTACATTAGTGCTCCATCCGGATTAGTTTGAATGGTTATAAGAAAATACTTTGAACACCATTTTGGTAAATAAATATGAATTATATGTCACCAAACTTGTATAATTATAAAAAAATTCATGTAGTCGGACATAACTCAAATATATCCAATTCCCATGGCGCATGGTATGCGCGCATCCTACCCCTATACAAAGCGCGTTGCATCAGCTTTGTTATCTGGTGATGGTTCTGCAAAGTGGGTCATGCACTACGAATGGTAGACCCAACGCGAATCCCAGAAATAAGACCGTACAGTTGCCTTTATCCATTGATACATGAGGTTTCACGAATTCTGGAATTTGATTCAGCTGATAAGAGTCATTTACCCTGCAGCGTTGCAGCGGAAATTTCTATGAAGACAATTTTTCACAGTACGTACTATCTAAAACTCATATCAATAATGTATTATGTTGCATAATCAGGAAGATCATATGAATTATTCTTAAAATTAGATATTTTTGTAGAATTTTGCATGAAATTGGTCAAACCTAAAGGCTTTGTGCTAATACAAAATCAAAACCTTGAATTAAAAAACAAAAATCCAGAATGGTTGGAAGTAATGTGTATGGTTTGCAGCAATGCATAACACAGATGCTATCAAGATATGTGGAGTTAGATGAATTTTTTTCAATTGATGCATACATATGACTATAGGAATAGTAGACCCTGAACTATTACACATCGTTTTGCGGCAATGCAAGTACACAGATCCTAGCAAGATATGTGGAGTCAGTTGAAAATTGTTCAATTGATGCATACATCATACTACAGGAATAGTAGATCCTGAACTATTACACATCATTCAGGAAACAAATGTTTAAAAGCCAGGCTTCGGTGAACTTTCGTTCATTATTGATTCCTTTTTAAACGTGGCAGCACCTTCTTAAGCCCTTCTTAGATAGATGTACACTAAAAAATCCAGGCATTTTGAAAAAAGAACCACAATAAATATGAATACATGAATAGATATAACTTAGGTGTGAGAGATGTGGCGAGATGTGAGCGGAGGCTACCTCACGGGAGCGAGTGTGGCGCCCTGCAGGAGCATGCCGTCGGTGCTCCCTCCTCGACGGCCACGAGGACGAAGGCCAGCTCGCCCGTGCGCCATGTAGTGATGCGAGTGGTGGACCGTGGATGGCAGAGCCGCCAACGACGGCCACCGGTGCCGCAACGGTGTACGCCGGAGTTGCGATGAGAAGGTGGTGCTCCCGCCGCCGACGGTCTACCCCGCCGTCGTTGCTGCAGAGGGTCGGGATCCGGAGCCGCAATTCCCCATCGACGATGCCGCAAATGCCCGCCGTGCAAGCCGCAAGTCCCCATCGCCCGAGCTGCCCGCCTTCGAAGCTGCAATGGCGCGAGTCGGAGCTTCAATCCCCTACCGCGGATGCTGCAAATGCTTGTCGGCCGAGCTGCAAGCCCCGCCGCCGGAGCTACAATGTATCACCGCCGGCGCTGCAAATCCAGTTCGTTAGAGCTGCCATGGGCGCGCGCCGGTGCTGCAATTACCTTCCGCCGGAGCTGCCATCGGCGGGCGCCGGAGCCGCAATCCCCCACTACCGCTGCCGCCCTTCGCGGGAGCTGTGCCATCGGTGGGCCCCGGAGCGGCCAGGCATGCACCAGCGAGCAGCCGCCGCACTCCTAGATGTCGGGGTGGCGCCGGCGACGACCACCGGTGCTATGACAGGCCGGCGTTGGCCACCGGTGCTCGTGACCGGGCGTCGTCGTGGTTGACGGTGCTGCTAGTCGGAGACCGGGATGCTGCAAGGGGATCCGGCAGCGCGATCTTCTCCGGCGATGAGGTCTTCTCCGGCGTCGTCGTCTTCTCCGGCGACGGGGGCAGGATGTGGTGGAGCTCCAAACAGGTGTCGTCGGTGACGTATGTACGGGGTAGTTGGAGATAGGGGCTTTTGGAGATAAGGACGGGAAATTTTCTCTCTCTTGTATATTTAGACACGTGTCAAGCAGGAAAGACGGCGGCCCCAAGGGATTCTCAGCAGTTCTGCAAATCTGCAAATGCCCACCAGATCCGTTGGATCTGCTATAAGTGGTCAGATCTCTCCCTACGACTCAGCCACCGTGAACTTTACACATAACCCCCCACCCCCATACGTCTATTCCTATTTCACCTCAGTCCCTGCCCCGTTTGTGTCTGGTGCAGAACGAATTTCCCATTCATGATCTACTCGTCCTCTCATCTTTCTCCGCTCCCCACTCCGGTATGAGCACCATGGCGACCTGACGAAGCCGGCCTAGCCCAGCTCGCCTCCGACGCGTAGCTGACCCTCGCTTGGAATTTCGTGGCCTCATTTCTCATCCGCAGCGCGCTGTTAGGTCCTCTCCCACCACCACCACATAGGTCATCTGGACTATGCGTGGACACCTGGATCTAGGGTTTTCTATTCAGTTCGTCCACCACGAGGTGAGTTTAGTCTTGTAGAAATTTCTTTCTGTGCCATCACTAATAGAGTTTAACCATCTCAAAACTTTGGCCAATACATGTCCATGAGTATGTCAAGTCGCTATTCCTTTTCACGAGTTCCCGGCCCTAGAGGGCAAAATTGAGCAGTTTGCGAAGGCACTTGCCTCCACAAGAAGAACATGCAGGACCCCTCCTGACCTTGCGGAAAAGAAAAATGAAATGAAAGTAAAGGCGCAGTCCTCCTCTTTAAAAGCAGTTTGCCAGTTGTTTGTCTTAGTGAATACCCGATTTGTTTGTCTTAGTAAATACCTGATTTAGGTAGCCCTTTCCGGCTCTGTAGGGCCCCCTTTTTTGAGTGGGATGCAAAAGAAAGGTAAGAATAGTAAGGGATACGGTACTAGACTAACACCTAATTCTAATTAATACTTAATTTAATATAAGTAGTTAAATAGTCAACTAAACTAAACTTTTTATCATAGTACTTTACTAAATTAAGTGGGCGAGCGGCGGGAATCGAACCCGTATCTTCTCCTTGGCAAGGAGATGTTTTACCATTGAACTACGCTCGCTACGCTATATATTTTATAGCGTATATCCACTTGGGTCGACCGTCTATGTCTGGGTCGACCGTTTCGTTTCATTTTCTATTATATTAGATTAGAGTTTTCCTTATTTTTATAAGTTCTGTGCTAGCTAAATTCGGCATGCAATTTTTTTTTATTGATGATGATTGAAATTGACTGAAACAAAATTACTAATTTTATCTAGGTAGGCACAGGTTTCAAAGAAAAAACAAAACATCACAGGTAATTAGTTGAGTCCAAGTAAGGTTAATTAGTTTTGGCAAGCTAGCTGCCATGTCAGCAGACTAGGTTCATCCATGAGTCAAGTTAGCTTTCATCTTGTTTGTTTATTGATGTGGCCAGTTGATGCCAACAATGAACTCTGCCTGCGTGCGCCAGAAATGAGTCCGATTCTTTGGTCTTCAAGTTGACACACGGTTTGCTATAAGGAGGATCCTACTGCATATTTGCCTAAATTTATAGCAGTATTTAATTAGCCAAACTTCATGTGCTTGTTTTTGAAAGCCTTTCAAATGTAGTACAATTTTTACAGGCATTCAGTAATTTGGATATATATAGATGTACGTTTCAGACTTCAATAATGCAGCGAGTAACCTTATTACATTCAGAAAAATTCTATGTTAATATGATGATCATTGTAGTACATATCTGTGTTGTAGATCCAGAATAAGAATAGGCTTCTAACTATTAATAATTTATTTAGATACAAATTTTCTTGGTGAAACCATTTTGTTTCTCACCTTATTCACACTTTGTGCAAACTAAAAAGATTGACCAATGTATGCACACCAGTATATCAAGTCGCTGCTCATTTCCGGTTCTCTGTGCATGCTAACTTTGACATGCAATTTAATTTTAACATAGAGTAATGATGGAAGTTGACATGCCACTAGTAACCTTATTATATTGGGAAACACTATTAATTAATTTGATGATGTTTGAAGTACAGATCTGTGTTGTAGTCTTGTAGATCTTGAATAAGAATAAATTCTAACTATGCTTTAGTTAGATACAAATTTTCTGTTGGCAACTCTTTTTGTTTCTCACCTCCTATCTGTACTACAAACATGATCATACTTTGTGCAAACAAAAAAATATTTGACCATGTTTGCTGAAGGGGATTCAAAATTTTCGAGAGCCCTTGAGGTACACTAAATGAATGCTGTTGCTCTTGTAGTACATGCTAAATTAGTTGATTTTCATACGTAATAATTAATGGCAGCTCTCATGGATCCCGTGGCGAGTGAGATGTCATCATGCCCAGTGGAAACAAATGAGTGTGATGATGTTGAATCCATTGTTGTAGCGAGCTCTACCATATCAGACGACTTCTGTACACCAACGAGCAGGAAGAACTATCTTTTCTGTGTGCGTGTATCTGGACTTTAGTCTTTTCGTTTACCTCTCCCCTCTCACATACATTTTTCTGCTGATATTATAATCAATTTTTCAGGTGACGTCCTGGACCCCGGAATGTGATGAGGCAAAAAAGCGAGCCATAGGCATGCAGTTCAAAGATTTGGCTGATGCTGAGCACTTCTACAAGTCATATACCCATACTGTTGGTTTTTCTTTACGAACTTCAAACAATCTTTGTGCCAATGTTTTTCTGTACGGTTGATCTAGTTACATAGCATATTTCCTTATTCTGAACCAGTTGAGTCATCTTCCATAGTTTGCATTTACTGGAGCCACATTAGTTTCATCCGAAATAATGGGACCTACAACCAGTAGACTACAACCTTTGATTTATGATGAAACGACATTGGTGTAGGTTTGGTTCATTCTTTCTGCCTATGTAGTTTCTCTTCAAATTCTGGAGTCTGGACGTGTCTATATATTGGTTATTGCCTTGCAGAATTACATTGGCTTCAGTGCCTGAATACTGAGTGAACTGGTGTTCACCGTTGTAAGTGTTATTTTACAACAGGGTAAACACAGGTAGTACAAAATGAGACAATGGCGACTTGATGTAGAATGTCTCTACTGAATGTATGCACAGATCGGAGAAGAATAGATCTGCAGCCTCTCAATGTGAAATACTTCATGTTCCTGGGCTACACAAAAACTTCTGCATACATAATTTTCTGGATTTTTTTTTAAATGTTGTCTTCTCAGGAAACTTGTGAATTTTATTTTGCAGATATTTGAAGCACACCAACGCACTGGGTTCATTTAGAAGCGCTTGACGCATGATAGAAGTTGACCAGTTGTCTCGTAATATTAGAAATATGTATATTATCTGCAAGTTATGTATTGATTGTTACTTCCTAGAACTAATATGAATGCAAACTTTATTCTGGCCACTGATGGGTGGTTCCTGAAAAGTAGATATGCTTAGTTGATACCTTTTTTACTTATGGGGTTGACAATTTATGAAGTTTGTATAATACCTAGATTACCTGATGTATGATGCCATGTTTCATTATCTGGAAATTATCTATTAATTGATTATGCAGTTTTATTATTTAGTTCTCTTTTTACTTGCCAGGTGCACTACTGCTAACTTTAACTAAAATATTTACACAATGTAACTGAAACAAATATTTACTCACATAAAAATTCCGGTCAGCCTTCAGCCCATATTCTGGAAACAAGGGAAGTGTTAAGTGGTATAGGAAGATCCAGGAACAAGCAAAGGTGGCACAGGAAGGTCCAGGGACGTAAGGGCATCTCCAACGGGGCGATCCAAACCGCGCCCGCGCGTCCGGATGGGTCGAGCCGGACAAAAACACGGCCCAGCGCGCGGACCCATCCCTAAAACGGATGGCCGCGGCGTCCGGGACGACCCAAACCCGGCCCAAATCTGGGGCGAGTTTGCGTGGCCGCGGACGGCAAATGCTGGCCGCTCGCGTCCTCCCCTTGTCCGCCCCTGGCCTGCCTGTCTGTCTTCCAAAACATAAACCCCTCGCACACATCTCCCGCCGCTCCGCCGCCAGCCAAGGACCGGCGATTTGTGAGCGGCGTCGACGCCGGCCACCGTCGTCGAGACGCCGGCAAGCGAGGGCGGAAGCATAGGTCGCGGCCCCGCGCTGCTTTCATCGCTTCGTAGCGCAGTCGGAGGACGCCGCCGTCGTCGCCGACGCTGTTGTCCTCTCACCGTCGCGAGACCTCCCGCCGTTTAGCAGCTGCGCCGTTGCCGCCGGAGGTGAGCTCTCGTGCACCGTGTTTCCAGGCTGCAAGTCGGCCGGGACGGCCATTGCCTGCAGGTCCCTACGGACGCATTGGATGGCCTTCGCCTGCGAGGTGTTCGATGAAATGGACGATCTAAAATTTGTCCCTTTTCATCTGTAGATCATGGTGGACAGCGACGACGACTACTTCTTCAAGAACTTCATCGACACGTCGTCCGACGAGGACTCCGACGACGAATTTTTCACGAATGCTGCGCTGATCATCCACGAGCACATTGTCTCGCAGATCCCCATGCACCGGGGGTCCTTGCCGGGGCGCGCGGCCGCCTTGGACCGCAAAAGAGAACGCGGCCACGACCAGCTCTTCACCGACTACTTCCAACCCAAGGCATTGTTCACGCCGGCCCTGTTTCGCCGGCGTTTTCGGATGTCCAGGCCGTTGTTCCGCCGGATAATGGATGGCGTCAAGCTGTACGACGACTACTTCGCGCGAAAGTGGATGCAATTGGCAAGGTAGGCCTCTCTTCGTACCAGAAATGCACGGCAGCGATTAGGATGCTCGCATATGGCGTTGCCGGTGATTTAGTAGAAGAGTACATGCGCATGAGTGAGTCTACCGGCTTGGAAGCGATGTACAAGTTCTGCAGAGCAGTGATCGGTTCGTTCGGAGAACAGTACTCTCCGGCAACCTCATCGCAGAGGACACGACTCGTCTCGTTGTCAATCAATGCTTCCGGGGGTTTCCTGGGATGCTTGGCGGCATAGACCGCATGCACTCGGGAGTGGAAGAACTGCCCTTTGGTTGGCAGGGGGCATACAACGGTCATTCCGAGGGGTGCACAGTCATTCTTGAAGCTGTTGCTTCACAGGATACATGGATTTGGCACTCATTCTTCGGAATGGTTGGCTCGCACAATGACATCAATGTGCTGCAGCGCTCTCCGGTGTTTGATAGGCTAGCTTACGGTCAGTCCCTTGATGTGGATTTTGAGATCAGTGGCCACCACTACACCAAGGGGTACTACCTTGCTGATGGTATCTATCCATCTTGGGCTACACTCGTGAAGACAATCCGAAAACCCAACTCAGAGCAGGAGGCAGGGTTTGCCAAAGAGCAAGAGGCAGCCCGAAAAGATGTCGAGCGGGCGTTTGGCATCCTCCAAGCTCGTTGGGCTATCGTCCGACACCCTACCGAGCCCGGGATGTGCAAACTCCGTGGGAGGTGATGACCGCTTGTGTAATCATGCATAACATGATTGTTGAGGTGGAGCGGGATGATTCACTCTTTGACAATGACTCGGGAGGGCTAGGGAGAGTTGGTTACTCCCGAAGGTGGTCCGAAGCATCATTCCAGGACATTCTTCATGCACACCATGAAATTCGAGATCTAGTCTGTACACAACCAGCTGCATGCTGATTTGATCGAGCACATGTGGCAGCATGTAGGCAACAATGCTGCAAACAACAATGGTGATGGAAATCCCGAAGCCTAAAGCATTTGTAACGGTTTTACATTTTATTTGAATAATACTTTATCATTGATTGCGTGGACAATGTACTGTGTAATAAATTTTGAGCATTTGAAACATTTTCTATAATTTATTTAACGTTTATAGCCAATTTACAAGCAAAATCATACAATACGGGGGCGCAACCCATTTCTGCAGCGTTGGGCCACCGCGCGACCCAAACGGACGCGCGGACGCGGGGCTCCGTCCGCGTGTCCGCTCGGCCACCCAAACGGCCCAAAACGGACGGCCCAGCGCGTCCGTTTGGGTCGCGCGGTTGGAGATGCCCTAAGGCACAACATGTACTAGCGGACCTGATTTTTCAAGACAATATATGCGAAGGACCTCAATGCAAATTGTAAAGTGTCTGCGGGTGGTTTTTTGTAAAATGACAAGAGGGTAGTCATGTGAGCATCTAAACCAGTCGTACAGGATCCAACGGTCCAAAGTGAAAATTTTCAGATTTTCAGGATATGGCCATTTCCACCTAATACGCCCCGGACATAACACATGGATATCTTGAAAGATTTTATTTTTAAACTTTATCAATTTTTTTCTTATTTAAAGTAGAAAGACAATCCACAAGGGAGTGTGCTGATGGTGCGCCACTGAGATACCATGCCATGGTACACGATTGCTTAGCGGGTGGTAAATTTTGCCCATTTTTAAACCATGCCCAGATTTACTAGTGCTGCACCATGCCATGGTGGCGCATGGTTCCCATGGTGCACCACTAGTGGTGGGCTACTGCTAGTGGTGCGCCACTGCTAGTGATATTGTGGCTATACTTTTTCTGGTAGTAAGTTAGTAACTTGATGACGCTATTTCACATTCTAAAACAAATAAACAAAAAAGGACATCAGGAAAATACTTTCTTCAGCAGGCATGGTTGTTCACTATTTGTCAAAAAACCATTTGAGCTATACGCAGTACATTGATGTGAAGAAAGATCACCTTTGGATACCTATACATGTAATTCCATAGAGTTCCCTGGGGGGAAAGTCCTGTACAGTGTCACTCATTAGCTATCCAGATCTTTAATTCTCAAAAAAAAAAGCTATCCAGATCTTTAATGTTATGCTACATCTGATGTCAATGTGCTCATCTTTGCTTTACAATCTTCTCATCCCCAGTCCAGTTTTCAGGTACAAAAGATATCCACGCTAAGGGTAACAATGCAGCCAAACTTTGCAGCAGAATACCCAAAGGCAAGTTCGAGTAGTCCCTAGCAGACAAACCAATCAGGGCAGACAACCCAACGCCATACACGCCACTTAGTATTGCTGAAAGCACCAACCCAGACGTGAAGAAAGCAAAGAGCGAACCTTCACAACCAGGTGGGCAGAGGCTTGATAACAAAATCGAGAATGGCAGGACCTTGAATTGAGCAATTGCCTCAGCAAGAGCTGAGAAACAGAGGACATATATCTCGTTCGGTATTCCCAACATAAGGTTCACTTGCTTCACTAGAATCAATTCTGACAGAACTGCGAAAGCATACATTATCTGAACTCCCCACACAAGGCGCCTCAAAGGGATCTGTTTAAGATAGCGGTTGTAAAGTACAGTTAGAGATACGACCATGACCTGTCCCATTACTTTTGAAAGACCGATGATTGATGGATCAAGCTTCAGATACTGTGTTTGAAAGCAGAACATCGTTCCAGAAAAACTAGGCACAACAGCAAACGAAGTCATGATCCATGCAAGTGGGTAAAATATCCTTTCCTTGCGGACTGCTGTCATTAAGTTCGAGAATTGCTTGCGAAGATTGACCGACAAAGAACTTCTGACAAGAAGACTGTTGGAGTTGCCGTGGGAACTTGGCAGTGTTTCTTTTGTACTCATGGAGAGTGCTAGTTGAAGGCCAAGGAGGACTGAGAATGCTGTGAACATAGTCTTTGGTTCTTGTGTTCTCAGCAGAACGTATCCACCTGACAAGTTCCCTAGGAGGGATCCAGCTGCAAGACCTATGAATGCATAAGATTGTAGTACACCTTTCTTCTGTGTTCTACTAAACTCCGTGACAACAGCATCACTTACAACTTCCGTCACAGATGCTCCGAGATTTCCAATCAGAATGCATACCATTTCAGTTGTAAATGTGTCACCCGTAACCGGCATGATAGCAAGTGTCCCCCAAGCAATAAGCTGCAGGAATGCTGAAAGCACACAAGAGTAGCCAACTTTAGCATAAGTCAGTTTAACACACAACAACAACTCGGGTAGGCTAGACATGAAACCCAGCGGAAACACAAGTAAACCAAAACAAGAATAGAGAAAAAAAAACAAGTAAACTAAGGGCATCTCCAGCGCCCGACGCAAACGGACAAAATGTGTCCGTTTCGGTCCGCACGAACAGAAAATGAGTAAAACTCTTGCCCAACGGCCCAACACAAAGTGGCTGGCTTGTCCGTGCTGACACATTCCCGGCCCAAATTTGGACTGGCAATGCGTCGGGCGCGGAGACAAGCCGCATCCGCACGTGTCCCCCTCAACTAACCCTAAAAACCAAACGCAGTAGCCACCAAATCGCGTCCCTCCCGCCCCTTGCAACCCTAGAGCGATGCCACTGCTTCCCCATCCCCTCGCCATTGCCAGCGCCGTCTATCAAGCCACAACTTGTTGGAGACCGAGATTGGTGCTAGTGCCCTAGAGAGCACTTGTCAGCATCTCTCCTGGACCTGTTTGCTGCCCGTCTACTCGGACCTACCCACCCGGCATCGATGCCCAGGACCTATTCGGCCAATTGCGAGGCCGAGCTTGAGGCACGAAAACCTAGACCATTTTTGGCAATCTAAGCCATGTGGACTAGCCATTGATTCTTCCTTGTTGGCCGCAGATGAACCCAACTTCAACACCGTCATGGACAGACTCATCGGATGAGGAGTCGGACCGCATTTCGGAGTTCATGATTGCCGCGGCCACCCTCATTCATGACCACACCGAGCGGCAGTAACCGGTGCGCATGGGCTCAACGAGGCCTCGTTAGGTCAATGTAGCGTGTAATTGAGAGGCTAACAACTACCTGCTCCGGAGGGACTACTTCCACCCCACGAAGCCGGTGTTCAACGTGAACCTGTTCCAGCCGCCGCTCTCGGATGGCAAGAGACTTGTTCTTGACTATTCTACTAGGTGTCAGGACCACGATCCCTACTTAAGATGCAAGCCTGATGCCATTGGTAAGGTAGGCTCCACCTCTTACAAGAACTGTTCCGCGGCTATTCGTATGCTTGCATATGGAGCGTTGGGTGATCTTATCGATGAGTACTTGCGAATGAGCGAGACCACTTGCCTTGACGCGATGTACAAGTTCTACCGAGCCATGATTACAGTGGTCGGCGAGGTTTATTTGAGAGACCCGATCGTTATCGATCAATGAGGCAAGAGGGTTTCCACTAATGAATAGCATAGATTGCATGCACCGGGAGTGAAAGAACTGTCCATTTGCATTGGCAGAGGCGATATATCGGGCATGTGGATAGATGCACTATCATTCTTGAGGTAGTTGCATCACATGATTCGTGGATTTGGTACCCTTTCTTTGGCATGTCGGTTCCCAACGTGCTCCATCCCTCTCTAGTATTCTCTAGGATTGTTGAAGGCAATGCTCCTGTGGTTCACCATGAGATCAATGGCAATGCATATGATAAGCCATATTATCTAGTTGATGACATCTATACTAGCTGGGCCACAATAGTGAAGACTGATCCGAGATCCTCAAACGAGAGAAAAATAAGAGATTTGCCAAACAACAAGAGGCATCTAGGAAAGATGTAGAACCGACATTTGTTGTGCTTCAAGCTTGGTGGACTATTTTTCGTCACCCTGCTAGAACATGCAACCTTCAGACCATGTGGGAGGTGATGACTTGTTGTGTAATCATGCACAATATGATCGTTGAGCAAAAGTGTGACGACAACCTCCATGACCAAGGATGGCAATTTCAGGGCAAGATAGCTGACCCATAGCCTAGGGCTTGAACGTTTGAGGAGTTCCTCCATATGTACCTTGAGCTCCATGATAGCAACATTCACAATCATCTTCAGGAGGATCCGATCAAGCATTAGTGGGCATTTGAAAACCATGAGGATAATGAGTAGTAGTCATCCCATCTTATTTTTGTCTGTTTAATTCTGAACTATGTTCTTCCTGCACAACATTGCATGTGAACTATGTCGTTTATTTAGATGTAATAAAGGTACAAAGCTACTTAAATTTATTTGATTGCAACATTATTTTTTCCTATACATATGAGGAGATTGTGTTGAAAGTGAGGTCAAATAATAAATCATAATGGATCGCCCGAACCAAAATGCATCGGGCTGCTAGGGATAACCCCGAGCCAAAGTGACAAACGTTGACAAACGTGGTCAGACAGCCATTTCCGTGTCCGCGGCCCAACGCAAACGGAGAAAAACAGACATATTTTGGGTTTAAACTGCGTAGGGCCGCTGGAGATGCCCTAAGATTCCGGCACATCGATCGCTGATTTCCATGAGGTCCTATCAAGAGCCAAATCTGTAGGGACATTCCAATCACTCAAGTCTCTTTTTATGACCTCTTCCGATGTCAATTTTGGTCGCCCTCTGCCCCTCCTTGTATTTTCCATACTCCTTATAATTCCATTGTCAACTGGTGCTTCTGGAGGTCTTCGTTGGATATGATCAAACCACCTTAGTCGGTGTTGGGCCACTTCTCATCGGCCATTGCCTCCCATATCCTATAACGTATTACCTCGTTCATAATCCGGTCCTTTTTGTATGGCCACACATCCACTGTAGCATCTGCATCTCCATAGTTGGATGTGTTGTCTTTTAGTGGGCCAACATTCTGCTCCGTGTAGCATCGCCGGTCTGATTACCATCCTATAGATCTTACCTTTTATCTTTTCTGGGACCTTCTTGTCATATAGGATGCTAGATGATTGTCGCCACTTCATCCATCCCGCTTTGATCCTATGGTAAACATCCTCGTCGACGTCATCATTGCTTCGCAACATTGATCCGAAGTATCGGAAGGTGTCCCTCTTAGGCACTATTTGTCCCTTTAAACTAACATCTCCGTCTTCGCACCTAACACCACTAAAATCGCATCGCAAGTACCCGGTCTTAGTCCTACTAATTCTAAACTCATTTGAGTCCAAAGTCTACTTCCATAACTCTTAACTTCCTATTTACGCTAACCCTAGTTTCATCCACTAGAACTTGCGCTGCAAGCCTTGGGTCTTGGTGCGGAGGTGGAGGGGGGAAAGTATCTTGGGTTGCCTACCTCTACAGGGAGATCTAGAAAGAAATGCTTTGAGTATGTCAAAGAGAGAATCTGGAGTAGAATTCAGGGTTGGAAGGAATGGTTTCTTTCAAAAGCAGGGAAAGAAATCCTATATAACTAAGAGGATCATCCCCACTATCCTATTTTTCTCAACATGCAGCTATGCCATATCATCATGCGCCCACTAACTTGCCAACACACGTCAGGTCATCAGCACGTCCCATTTAGTGCCTAAACCCGTTTAGTTCCTGGGTGCTTTTTGTTTCAGTTGAATGCCAACTAATCTAGCCTAATCGTAAAAGTTAGCCTGCATTCTACTGTCTTTATTCTCTCCATTGACCTGTGCAGCCACCGATAACCCACGTTTGATATTCTCCTCAATAAGGCATTCTCTTCCTCTTCCCCTTCCCCATGAAACTGACTCTCATCCTTTCGGTCACACAAAACTGACGAGACATACAAGAAGTTCGCACATATTTTTTCTGTTATAAATATCGTGCGCCGCTTCAACCAGCTCTATTCACATCGCTGAATTCCTTGCATATACTCACGTCTATTTCCCTCCGTCCTCGCAGTCGCAGGCGATGATCGCAGCGGCTAGGAGTAGAGTGGCGACAAGTTGTGTATGACAACATGTAGCCTACATGCAGCACGCGTATGGGGAGACACATCGTTAGGCTGTGTTCAGAGCAAGCCACACTCTAACCTTTGATGGGTGTTAATTAATTTGGATCAGGTCGGGCTAATTGTTCTTCTACAGGGGATTTTGGTTCAAACCATGGCTGATTATTGCAAATGAGTACCGGCCGGCTTGCAAGGACCTGGGACTGATGAGAAATTGCACGTGAACAGGAAATATTGTATCTCTCCTGACTTTCTTCTCTCTCACAGGCACACAGCTATTTTCCATCTATCTGTTTGGCATGGACATGATTACTGCATGTTTCTGGACACGATTGGACTTTTACGGAGTCGTGTGAGACAGCTGGTGAACAAAGATTCCTGGGTTCTTGGAACTCTGGACATGTGAGTTCATCTTTGCTTTTTCACGTGTAGTTCACTTGGACAGTGCAGTGTACGCAATTTTCAAATGCTGTCAAGTAGTTAATCAAATTATTATTTCTGATGATGTGGGTAAATCACTATGGAGTACTACTGCTATGGGTGGTTTATTTTATCTCCACATTGAACATGATTTTCAGTGCCCTTTCCATAGCCCGGTATGTCGGTACTACAGTAAGGTAAACTATACTTCCAGAAGGTAAACTAATGCATGCATACTAGATTTGTGTTCTAGAGCAACAAATAAAGTGGAATTACACAGCATATCAATGTGAAGGATGGATTTATCGGAATCCTGGAGATGAAAGGATTCACTAAGAATTTTGGAGCCGTTCATACGAGCCCTCAAATGATATTTACTTAAGGTGAAAGGTTTATCTGGTTAACTTTATAGAGTTGGCTCTCACGTATTATAATAACTATGTATTTTTCGTCACTTATTTACTTAGTTTTCTATTTTTAACTTGCGATTGTATGACATGCTACTTCATTTCAATGGATACCTCCCAAATCGGTTTCCACTTATTGCTTTTCATCACTGTATAAGGAAAACATCCACACACTAATGTATAGGCTGTATGTTGAGCAGTACGCTTGGTCTCCCGTCTCAAATTTGTTGTTGTTAACCTTATCAGCATTATCGTTTTATTTCTTCATGGAAATTCATTTGAACTACTAAGCTCATATTTTAAAGATGCATTTTACTATCAAGCACTACGGATCAAGATTTATATCGAAAACATTTAGTTGTTTTCCTTGAAAAAATGACTAGCTTCTCTATTTGAGAAATACAAACCCTTCTATATATATTTGCCAATGTATTTATATAGGTGATGCAAACCAAATAAAACTAACACATTTCTAAAAAAAAATCTAATGAACATTCCAATCAACGCGCAGGGAATCATCTAGTTCTTATAAAGGTTGTAGCCCAAGCAATCCCGACTTACGCAATGACCTGTTTTGATCTATCAAAAACCCTATGTGATGATGTATGCAAGATGGTCGAACAAGATGAAGAGAGGCGGATGCATTGGGTTGTCGGGAGAAGATGATGCTACCAAAGCAAGATGGAGGCTTGGGTTTCCGAGATCTGTACTCTTTTAACTTGGCTATGCTTTCTAGAGATGGGTGGCGCCTTATTCAAGCACCGGAATCACTATGTGCCCAAGTATGAGGGAGACATATTTCCGTTATGGCAATTTGTTGAACACAGTTCCTGTATGCGGCATGTGTTATGTGTGGCGTAGCATCCTGAAAGGGCTGGATGTACAAAGAGAAGGGATCATATGGAGAGTCGATGACGGGACAAAAATCAAGGTGTGGGAGGACCCGTGGAGTCCTCGGGTACTTCTCGGCGTTCATGCTCACATAAAGGAGGTGCGCCAATGAATCTAGTTGCTGAACTTCTTGATCCCAATACAGGCTGGTGAAATGAACTGCTGATTCGACAGTGGTTCCATAGAGATGTTGAATCAATTTGCAGATCCCCGAATGTGAAGATTCTGAGGATACTGTTGCCTGTCACTTTGATAACATGGTAATGTTTTCCATTAAATCTGCATGCAAGGTACATGTTAATATGAAACAGCGAGAGTCTATAAGAGAAAGTGGTGGAGATTCTGCAAACTGTGAATCCAGGAGTAGTCTATTCAGAAGCATTTGGAAGCTTCAATGTCCGCCTAAGGTGCATCACTTCATGTGGCGCTTCGCACATAACAGTCACCCTCCACTGATGAATATTGCACGGCGAGGAGTGCACTTGGACACCCTCTGCTCTGTCTGTCACCACTATTTTGAAGATGGAGGGCAGTTGTTTTTAAAGTGTAAACAGGTGAAGGCACGCTGGTGTGCCATCCTGCTACAAGAAGTCAGACTCTCGATGCTCAAACATATTGCACCCCTGGATATCCTTGCCGAGGTACAAGAATTGCCCTATGAACAGAAGATGCTAGTGATTGCTTTTCTGTGGTGTTGGACTGAAAGAAACAAGAGCAACCACAAGGAGGGGTTCAGCTCATAAATGAATTCCAGTTTACTGTCTGGCGCCACATCGGGGAATGGGCAGAACAGCTGAAGAAACAGACAAATGTCACGGTCAAACAGCGGTCATACTAGCAACCTCTGCCTGCGACTTTGTAAAGATCAACGTGGACGCTGCCTTCACAGCCGATCTGAAATCAGAAGGCTGGGGTGCAATATGCAGAGATAGCTCAGCTGATAATGTTGCAGATGCTTTGCATGCGGAAACTGTACAAATGTTGAAGGCCTCTAATCTTGCAGACAATCTTGGTGTTGGGCGGGTACTATTTGAGACTTATTTTGCTATGCTTGTGCAAGTTTTGGGCTCATCGACGTATGATCATGCTCCCCTGGGAATCCTCTTTAGTGAACTGAAATTCCGTATGAGTACTCGTTTCATCGAGGCTCGTATTATGCATGTGTCGGGAGATTGTAACACACCAGCGCATGTGTTGGCTGCTTTTGGTACCGTTGTTAGTCATGGCGACCATTCTCTGTGGATGTCGAACTACCCGGCTGATGTAACCCGTGAGGTGACCAGCAATTTAGCTGTGTCGTAATGGAATACGAATGTTCCATTTCAAAAAAAAATTGACTTCGTTACTTAACAAACATTATCTGTAATTAACATTTAATTCTCAGAGTAGAGATTATCAGCATAGAAAGATAACCACTTAACAAAAAATGACTATTCAGTTTGGCCGATACTCACGCCGCAGCAGGTTTTGATTTAACATTAACTGTAACAGGGTATAGGAGTTGCTATATAATCACGGACATGAAATGAAACCAGCAGGTAACAGAGATTACGCCTAACGAAAAAACCAAGTGTGGAACGAAAACTGGCAAAAAAGGTGAGTAAACTTACGTTCGCAGCTTTCAGAGACTAGTGGACCACCAGAATATGGGTGCCCTATGAGAATGCCTGCTTGCCATTGTGTGGTCACCAGTATAAGTAAGACATCTATCAGGTACCACTAGAATAAGGGAAATCTTTGATTTGCCAACTAGGAAAAGTTCAAAATGTGTGACTAGCAATAAGAGCAAGTACACATCGGGCAGGAAAGTGTGTTGCTACATTGACCGGATACCTAAGAGGCTTTCGAAAACGGATCTTTCTCTCAGACAGGTGCCGGCCGCTACAGTACCTATGAAGCTTCCAGAGACGTATCTTTCTCTAGAACAGGTGCCGACTACATACTACAGACTACAGTAGTAGATATGACTTTAAAAGCAATACAACAACTGGCCAACAATCAAAGGATTAGTTCGACCACTCTATTGGTTAATAATACACTAAATAGAAAAAATAATCTCCTGAGAGAAATACTATCCCAATAACAGTGAAATTCGACAATAGCTGCAGTTTTCCACAAGGACTCCTAATTTCAGAGAGATAGGTAGGAATGTTGTCACTGTCAGGAGCTCTATTTTCCACAGCTCTCGTTTCATTTTATCCTTATTTTTTAAGAAAATAAGGGAAAGCATACATAATTTTCACAGCAATAGCATGGATTTTCAAAGTTCAAACATTAATTCAATTTAGTACTTATTCTGAGATAGTAAGATTTTTAAGCCGAAAGGAACTCAATCTCACATCTGTTTGGGGAGTATTTCACATATAAACGAGGAAGAACAAAGGTTCCTAATCGGACTATCGGAGTGAGGAAAAAAAGGGGGGGGGGGGCTGATGAATTACCTCCAGCTGAGACGTAGGGGAGTCGGTGCTGGTGGCCGATGTATATAGCGTCGGAGAGAACCCCGAAGAGCGGCTTGGCGACGAGCGGGAGGCTGCCGGCGTTCTGCACGAGCTGGAGCGCGACGGGGCTGAGCCCGAGCCCGCGCGTGAGGTGAAAATTGAGCGCTAGCCACGGGAAGCACCGGAAGCCCTGCACCCAGTACCCCATCCCGCACACCCACCACACCCGCCGCATCTCTCGCAACGACCCCCACCTCTCCGCTGTCGTCCGCGGCGGCGCCGCCTTTTCCATAGGCGCGGTTGTCGCCGCAGCGGAGCAGCCCTGGAACTTCCCGAGCCGGCATCGCCGCGGGGTTGGCGTGCCGAGGCGCAGCGTTACGCGGTGCGTGTTATCAGCGACGGAGGTCGAGGCCCTTGCGGATGGCCGATGGGGGCACGGCGCGCACGGCGAGAGGCAGAGCATTTCGGACGCCGACGGGGAGGAATAGGACATGCAGAGGCGAAGCCGGGGAAAAGGTGGGTTGGAGAAAGCGTCGCGGCGGGAGAAGGAGCGTTCCGGAGGCGACAGAGGCCGCGCTGCCTCGATTCGGCGGTTTGCGCCGTGTGGGTGTGGCGCCACCCGGGGATGCTGGAAACCAGGAATTTCCATCTAGGCCCAGGGTCCAGGGCTCCAGGCCCGAAGGCGATGGGATGCTCAGGTACAGTGCCAGCGGGATTAGCCGGAAATGCTGCTTTCCTAGTCTTGCGAGACAGGCATGTGCGTTGCTTTCGTCGTTTGTATTGCGATGTGCCTTTGCTTGCCGTGTCGTTGGCGTCGTGCTGGGCATGCGGTGCGCGCTGCCGCAAGAACCCGGGCATTTGTCGGCAAGTGAAATTCATTTTTTTCTTTTTGAAAAATACAGCACCGTCCTGGACTTTTACACAAAGGAACATAAACAGAAAAGCAAAACGCGATCAAGCCCTCGGTCCTCTCCACTGCCGGCTGCCATAACACCGCCGGGACGTACCACTTGGCGGCGAGACGACGCTGGACTCCGGCGAGAAGCTGCAGAAAAGGCCTCCGATCTGGAGGTTGAAGAATCGCCTGCACGGCGAACATGGCCACCGTGCAGTTCGCTCCAAGCTGCAGCACGAACTGTCCCCGCCACCCTCGAGAAGAACTCGACGCACTGCTCCACTTCGACCCCATACCTCCATGGCCGCCCGGAAGAAGAATCGCAGCGCCATGAATCCATCTCGAGAGGTAGCCACGGTCGATGAAATTATTCGGAGAAGAGCAGGAGAACCAACCAGTACCTCGTCGCCGCCATCTTCCACCAAGGACGCCAGGCACTGGCGCCGCTCGTCGATGCGGACAACAAACTCCCACTCACCGAGAAGGGAAGAGAAGAAAGAGAAGAAACCGGGCATCCGCCACGAACCTACACAAACTAACAGCAAATATGTAAATCAAGACACCGAGCACCTCCCCCATCCCTTCCCAAACCAGTGATGCTGGCGGTGATGGTTCGGGCTCAGGCCGGGCCTGAGATCTAGGCGCCCTCTTTTTTTCCGCCTCCCTTATCGCTTTAAGTAAAATTCGTTTAAGGCTGCCGCTGCATACATAAGGGCATCTTCCAAGGCTCGACGCAACCGTTTTCGATCGCGTGGTTAAAAAATGCGTCCGCATCTAGGTCAAGAGGCCCGATAATAAGGGTTGAACCCTAGGGAGGCCCGATCTTCACGGATTTTGGTGAGATTCGTGGGGGAGGTGGTAGAACACGAAGAACACGGAAGGGGTCAGGGTTACAAACTCACACACACACAAATCGGTTTGTCCTCGTGGGTCCGAACCACCAACTCGATAGAAGTTGCGAGAAAAACCTTTCGGTAGAACTCCCGCAAAAAGATCGACGAATTGAATCTAAGAGATCTAGAAGGGTGAAAAGATCAAGGTTGGCGTAAGTGCAAGCAAAAGACCCAAAGGTAGAAGTGCAAGCAAAAGACCAACAATTGATAGAAGTCACCAAAGAGATCACAAGGATTCAACAACGAGATCGAGTGATACAAGATCTAAGATCTATGGTAGGGTTTCCCACATGGGGGCAAGAGCATGGCTCATGTTCTTTCTCAATTCTATTCGAACCCTAGATCTCGAGCCAACGAGGCTATTTATAGTAGGAGGGTCGAAGGGATAAGTTACGTGATGAAACAAGCGGCTCGATCGAAACATGTATCGGCGGAAGTTCTGGTCCTTGGGGACGGTAGTTCCGGTCGGGGTGGTAGTACCGGCCGAAGGGGCGGTAGTACCGGATGGGGCGGTAGTATCGGCCAACTACCGGTCTACTTCCGAAATGACCACTTTGCTTGCAGTAATGACCAGGGGCTTTTAGCGCCTTTCCGAAGTTGGGTGGTACTGCCGGTGGGCGGTACTTCGGTGGTCGGGGCGGAACTACCGGCCTTAGCTTCTTCTTCGTCTTGAACCGCTTCGTTTCGGGGCGGTAGTACCGGCCCCGGCGGGTCGTAGTTCCGGCCGGGCGCTAGAGCTTCTTCTTCTTCATCTCCCTCTCCATTGGCTTGGTCTCCATGGCTTGCGTCTTGTCCGATGTACCTCGATTGGACACAAGATATTTGAATGAAGTAGCATGCCATGCATGTGTCGGGGGATGACCCCCGGTAGGTCAAGACTATGGCAAATATGCCATGATTAACCATTCGTATACCGGATTAGAGATTAATCCGAATCCCGAGAGTTAAGTTTAATAATGCTAAGTTGGTACAATCTAGTATACCGAGAGGGGTATGCCGAGTATGGGAAGCAAAAGAGTTTGAGGTGCGAAGGAAAAGAAGCCGCAGCTCACAGGTAAAGATACCGGGGATCCGTCATAGGCTCAACTGTAGCATGTCGGCACCCCGGTCAAAGATTCCCTCAAGGACTAAAGGACAAGATGAGCGAAGCATTTCAGCTTTAATCGAAGCCCTGGCGCCAAAGCAGAAGATGACGTAAAAGAAGCCGGACGAGGTTCATCGCCTTCTCGATTAAAGACGAAGCGTCGTCCCCGGGGCCAAAGTAGCTTTATAAAGTAGCTTAGGTCACCAAAGATACCCCTAGGGTTTCTTTCCTCGTAAGCCTCCTCTCCACTATATAAGGAGCGGAGGGGCACCCCGTGCGGGAGGTTGGAACGGGCGATAGACCCTTGGGCTGTAGGTTTTCACCTTGTAGTCCATACATCTTCAACCTCTGCCCATTTGGCTAAGTTCCTGAGTTCAATACAGCTCTGAGTTCTACCTCCCCTTTCTCTAAACCTTCCTCTCATCCGGATTCTCAAGCGTACATCCAGCCCCAAATTAAGCCATCCTATGCCATCTGTTGTTACACCACGACGACAGTTGGCGCCCACCGTGGGGCTAGCAACTGCGTTTGCTGGAGTTCACATCCGGGCGGGTCTCCTCACCGTCTCCGGCGATCGTGTGGTGTCTGGCCTCGTCCAGCGCCTCGGCTCGCTGGACTTCGTCAATGACAACGTCGACTGCTTCGCCAACGGCGGCCGCTTCCCCAAGAATGGCCGCATCATCGAGTTCGGCTCGCACTGCGTCTACCTCGGCACCGTGCCGGAGCCTCGATACCCATCGCAGGTGTTGGTGGCGCCGGATCCACGAAGATCTGGAGCTGCCCGCGGGACGCACACCGACCGCGCCGCCGGCAGCGTCGAGGTGATGATGGCCGACGCAGGAGGCACTGGCAAAGGAGCGGCATATGAAGGCACCGGGTGACAAGGGATTAACTTATCAATGCCTACAGATTGTAGACTAGGGTTTTAGTCGAAAGTAGAGGGCAAGTAGATCTCGAAGGTTTCAGCCGAAAAGTACTCGACGATTATGAAAACTAGGGTTGTATGAAACAATGAATCGATCCTCTCTTTGTCCCTCGACTCCCCTTATATAGGAGGCGGAGCCAAGGGATTCGTAATACACAAGTTACAGAGTCCGGGAGGGTTTCTCACCCATCCCGTAAAATTACAAGTCTATATTTCCTAATACAACTCTAACTTTCCTTAATATAACTTGGGCTTCTAAACTTCATATTCTTCGACTCGTGGGCCTTCAATAAACCCCGGTACCATCTTTAGCAGGCCCATTGGGGATGCCTATGTCAAGTAGCTCCCGAGATTTTGATTGAATCGAAGAATCGGGGAAAATCTCCAACTTTATAATCATCCAATAACTCCGTCGAATTTATCACATATCTTTGAATACGCGATTATATATTGTACATGGATAATGGTAGTTGGGGCTAGTTCATCCGACGGATCAGGTACTAGTTAACCGCTCTAGTGGCAATCCGCAAAAACCTACTTCAAGATCACGTCCCCGGACATGATCTTGGGATACTCAGTGTTAACTTCGACAGTGCCGCTTAAGGTCTTACCATCCGTCGAGTCCCGGTCATGTTTTATCGGGTACCTAACGCGTCCGTTAGGATTTTTCTTCGTATCCGTTGATACGGAAAAAAGTAGCAAACCGACGTTAGAGACGGTGCCACGCCGCTCAGAACGGATCTGGGGTCTTACCTTCGCAGAGTTTTGTGGCATTCAGAGATTCTTCGCGACTTTGGCGCTCTGAGAATATATTGTCGAGTGCTTTTTCGGCTATTGGAATAGCACATTTTATTGAGTCAACGGATGACTTATCTTGCCTTCCCGATGGGAGTATATGTAGAATTATTTGTATAACTCGAAATATGCTCACTTCTTTTTATAATTTCATCGGGCACGCGAACAGCGTTCCCGCTGTGAGTAGCCCCCGAGGCTACAGCCAAGGACTTGTGCTTGGTTGTAGGCTCAACAATTTAACGCCTTATGTCGCTATATTGTCATTCTTTCTCGAGCTTTTCATATCTATCGGGTGCGCGACCAGCGCTCCCGATGGGAGTAGCCCCCGAGGCTATGAACAAATGCTTGCTTTTGATCATAGGCTCTCGCCATTTCTATTTTGTCATACTCGAATTTTTCTTTTTCCAAAGTAGCTCCCGAGCATTTGATCAAAAACTTTGTATTTGATCAAAGGCTCTCGAAATAATCAATAGTCTTTTACTACCGCCAATTTCATTAATCTTCGCAGCCGAGATTTTCTCTTGGCAAGGTGACATCATTACTGACGATAGCCACGATCACTGTATCGGGAAGACGCGAGCACTGCTCTCTCTCTGTCTTGCGGGCCCAAAACCCTCATCAATTTGACACGTCGTGCAAGTGGGGGACACACGTCCTCCGCTTTTCTGGCGCACGCACTGTAGCGCCTGTTCCGTTCTTTCACAGTCAAAATACACTTTTAACCCTTAGCCACGTGCACAACATCCATTTCACAATTCTTCCATCCAACGGTGCATCGTTTCGCCAATTCTCTATATAAGGTCATCTTCTTCCTCCATTCATCCTTTCGCTTGCGCCGCACCTCTGCTCTCTTCTGCCAAAAATCCCCCATTGCGCCCAACACTTCCTAAGCTCAGCCATACTCGCACTTCACGCCTACGCCATTGTTGATGCCACCACGCGCACGGCTCACCAGGCACAGCACTCCTGAGTCAAAGATGGCAGCGGAAGATCTGGAGTGGGAGAGATCTGTCACACCCCAACTTTTGCAACCTTGTTTAGTTGTCCATAGTACAAAAATCAGGGGGAACAAAAACTTTTTCTATAGGTTAATTAGATGAATTGTCTTGACATGTTTGTTGAGTTTTGTCTTGAGCTACCTCACAAAACAATACCTCTAGTGATAAAACAAGCAACTCACCAAATAAAACACATGTGTGGCTTAGGAAAATTTATTTTCCTTTTCACTACATCAAACCTCTCTCCTGATGACAACATGAGTGTGTCATCTTGATTTTCCTCTTTGTGGTGCCTATACCATTTCTTGTTTTCCCTCTTGCTTATTTTTTACTTTTGAGAAAAACTCTACTTTACTTGAGAAAGTAAGTAGAATATTTTAACTTATATGTTCCAACTAGTTTTCTCTCAACATCTTCACAATTCCATTTCACTTGAGTTCATTCCCAATTGTCCCTAGACAATCGAGGTGTTTCAAATACTGTTCAATAAGTTCTATTTCAAATGACAACTCTTGCACATCTTGTGTACATCTCTCGATCTACCCCATAATGTTCCTTCATCCTCCAATTCTTGATCAAATGGATGATCATTTGATACTTTCAAACCACTCACAATTGACCTCTTATTTGTAGAGCAACTTATATTCTTTTCCATCATCACCTTGACCTCTTGAATTCATAATTTATGTCACCATATTCATCATTGTGGGTATATGGTTACTTCTCTCACCATTTCTCTTAAACTTGCCCTATCATTGACTAAACCACTATCACCACCCCATCTACCTTGGCGTGCTCATGCATTGTTGCATGTGGTCAATCCCAATCTTTTCAATTTTGAATTCAAATGAAAACTTCTATTAATCAACTCTACCTCGGGAATTATCTTCTCCATAAATTGGTCTCAACCAAAGTGGTGGAGATTATTCTCATGGCACATGTCACCTTCATACTCATTTTTATCTATATGTATCTACTCCTATTTTTATCATTATCAAAGTCACTCATTGACATTATCTTCTCAACATCATGCCTTGGTCTATACACATGAATGTTGTGCACCTCTCTCTTTGTTCACTTGTGTTTGGCAAGAAAATGGAGCCGGCCATTGTGTTGGCAAGAATTTCGGCCAGCCATTGTGCTCCTCTTTTCTTCTCTTGCAAGCATTGCCTCCCAACTACCCCAACAATTAAATGGGCAGCCACCCACCTTAGCCAATCAAAAGTAGGCAGCCACCCATCCTCCCTCTATATAAGAGCTTGGCCGGCCACTGCACCTCTCCTTTGGCTTCATTTCCTTCACTCCCCACCCCTCACACCTCCACCCTGCCCTCCACCACGAAATGCTGCTGCCCCTTGCTCCCATGGCCGGCTATGGCCATGGAAAGCCACCAAGATGAAGCTCCCTTCCTCCCTCAAGCTTCCCCTCACCATGAGAGCCTCCCTCTCCATCTTCTCCCCAACCCTAGATGGTTTAATCTCCTCTTCTTCTTCCTCCATTGCTAAGATTGGATCTTGATGCAGGTGCATGTTGGTCCAAGCATGGAGAAGCTTGAGCAATCCTCAGATCTGAAGTTCTTGAGCAAAGTTCGTCCAAATCCAGTAATTTCTGCTATCTTGCTGTTTCAGATTCTGGTACGAACTTGTAAAATCCACCAAATCTCGTGTGCAGATCCAAATCGAGTGATTCAAAGTTCCGCGGATAGGTATTCAAAAGATCTACAACTTGGCGTTGGTCTCATCCTCAAATTAGTTACAGATTCTCCCTGGTAAATAAAGTTCTGGAAACATGCAGATTCACTGTTTGTTAGATTTGTTCCGTTTTACAAAACCTTTTAGAGCAAACTCAATTGAGGCTGAAATCCCTCTTCAGTACCTTCATTTTGGCGGTGGTTTTAGTTCGATTGACCTCCTGAAACTGAAATGGTTCACAGATCAAGATCTGGACAGATCCGACTTTGTCGAATTAAACCAGAAACTTGGGAACGAATTTTGGAATGAAACAAATTGGGTAAGAACCAGCTTTTCAATACCTTTCATATGCAGATGACCTCATATTTTTATGAGTTATGTACGATTTGTGGTGAATTAAACTTGTTCTGTGTGTTCTGCAGACATGGCTGTTAGCTTTTAAATCACCAAAAATCCATTTTTTCACCTAATTGAGTGATTCCAATTCGGTAGGACTACTGGATGTTTTCTTAATCATCTCAAACAAGTTTCAAGCATTTATCTGTTCTGTAAATCCAGAGGTAAAGCAAATGGTATAGACATACAGTAATCTTGTCAATCCATTTGTGAGAGTTTCAGCAACAATTTGAACCCAAATCCAATTATGTGTCGATCTCTGTTTAAATACCTTTCAAATGCCAGTGGTCTCATATTTTTAGGATTTTTCTACGATTTATGGCTTACAGATCTTGTATCCTGTATGATCGGATTCACGTAAATTCCTAAAATAGTAGGATTAACCTTTTTGAGTGAATTCAATTGGGTTAGTCTTGTATTAGTACTGGCCATCTAGGAAAAATAGTGTTAGACTCTGTTCGTGCATATTTGTTACTGTTAGTAATGTGTATCTTGCTTGCTTCCTATTATTGTATAGTGTTAAGTGAGCAAACTAAATTAGGAAAACTGATTTCTACTTTTCCAAAAATGTTTGAAATTATGTTGTGAATGTTTGGGATGCCAAACTAATGCATTTATCCTCTTTATGATGTTATCTACCAGGGGATACTTAGTTTGTGCCATGGTGATACCTAGAGAGGCAATTGCTAAGTCGTGGCACTCTCATACCTTTACTAGGTAAATAAATGGGGTTTTCTTTTAGATGCTTTGTAGTATCTATAAGTCTTTAATATGTTAGCCGTAGAAGAGTGGTTAGCTTATGATTGTTGATTGTTGCATGCTTGTTGTGATTGTTGCCATATGATTGATTGCGTTCCTTTTATATTTTCCGGCGATAGATGCGAACAATTTCGGAGAAGAAGAGGAAGTGTTTCGGACTGAAGATTTTATTGATATTGTTGGAATTATTTTTGATGGAGTTGACGAAGTCCAGGGAAAAATAAGCCAACCAAGGCAAGCCATCTTTTGATCTCTTGCTATTTATCCTTCTTGTTGTGTTCATTGTTCCATTATATACTTGGTTCCTTGTATCATGTGTGATGTTTGGTCCTCTACTCTATGCATACTTATTCCCAAGTATGTTGAAACCCTTGTTGATGCTATGCATACTTACTCCCAAGTATGTTGAACTCCTTGTTGATGTTAGGCATGCTTACCCTAAGCATGTATGCCCCCTTGATCACTTATATTGTCACCTTCTTAGTGGTATGATGATTAACATCATGACCCTTGTTGAATCATCTTATTTATGATGTCCCTATGCATGCTTATCCTAAGTATGTAGGATCCCCTTGACACCTCAATTATCATCTCCTTAGTGGTATGATGGCTAGCATCATGCCTTGATGTATCTTAGTTCATCCATAAAACTATAGGTTGGGAACCCCTTGGAAAAATACCTTGTTGAAAAGAATTTTTGAAAACCTTGGGTGAGTTGGACTTACCCAAGCGTGTGTTTATGAAAGGAAAGGATGTTGGCAAAGATGGTTGGAAAGAAAATCTTGTTTTCGAAAACTTTGGCGCCTAAGTATTCACCCGTGACAATTAACCCGCGCAACCACAGCCTACTCCAACGTGGGCACGGAGCTTAGCTTGACGTTTGTTCTTCTTAGCATGAGGCACCGCACAACTATACAAGGGTACGGTTACCCCCGAGTCCGGGTTGTCATGGTTGGGACAATAGTATAACGAGAGGCCTTCGGGGCTGACCCGTCCGGAAGGCACTATGGGTCTCCCGGCTTGGCGGTGGAGCCACGCTCAAAGGGAGGTGAGCTGCCACGGTGCCGGGGAGGTACATACTCCATAGGGTAGGACCTCTTGCTAAGTCGAATGGGCGAAAGGCTATGTTCGGGTATCCGTCGTGGCATATGTTGTTATGCGGGGATGATGCCCACACGATAGGTATCCGGATAGAGGTGGGGAAAGTGTGCAAAATCTGCAGAGTAAAATCTATTCGAATAGCCGCGTCCGCGGTCATGGACGGTTGGAATGGCTGTTGCTTAGCCTGATGTGTTTTGGTTTAATGAAAGTGTTTTGAGCAAAGAAAGGAACCTTGTTATGGAGTACCGGGATGGTACTGGAAAGTTGTGGTGACCATATGGAGATGGTCGGAAAGGAAACAAAATGGGTTTACCCTTCCTAGTGTTTTATGTTGTAGTCCCTCTTTTGAAGTATCTTCTTCATTAGAGATATAGAGATGTCTTAGATGAATTCCTAAGTGTCCCCTTCGACCGAGAAGTTGGGATGCTATCTCCACCAAAAACATCTCTTCTCTTCATGCTATATCCACAAGAGAAACTATTTCTCTTCTTCATGCTATTTCCACTAGAGAAATTAGCTCTTCCCTCTTTTCATCTTAGATTAGCATTTGTTATCTTGCACTCTTGCAAAGTACCTTCTTGATGGTTTGCGAGTACAAATCCAAATGTACTCACGGCTTTGTCCCTGGCTATTTACTTGGCCAGACTTGGAGGAACACGATGGATGAAGAAGGAGTTGACGACGTCTATGCGAGCTAGGAACGTCTTCCCAGTCAGTTGCCTGTAGGGTTTATGGCAGATGACTTGGGCTCCGCGCTGTTGAAGTGATGATGCTACTCTGATGTTTAGTTAGGCCCTTCGAGGCTATTATGTAAGTATGGTCATGTGACCTGATTGTAATTTTCTTATTCCGCTTTGTAATGGATGGTGTAATTTGATATCAGTTCGGTTATGTGTTCACGACGCACTGATCATGGGATCGTGAATTGTATACATAACAGGGAATTTCGGACAGCTGGTCCGGGGTCCCAACAGAGCTGGTATCAGAGCTATCCTGACTGTAGGAGACCTTAGTTAGCATGGACGTTAGTTAGGAAACAAATACTTGGAGAAAACTATTCATGAAACAAATTGTTTCTTTAATCGGAAGTATATCTTCTACTCCTCTTATTTATTCAAAGCTTCTAAATTCTTATCTCTCCGCTTTATAAAAAGTTTTGAAAATTCTTGCTCTATTGTCTCATCCACTTCAAACCTACATATTGGACGATGTCCCCTACTCAGACCGGAGACTCGAAGTCGAAGATGGATCAACATTTTATGAAGTCTCACGTATCTCCAACAGCAGCTATTGAAGGTTGGATGCCGACTTAGTCGTGCTCATGTAAGGATGATAACATCATGTCTTTGGTTTTCACCAAAGTATGTCAAAGATCTGACCTTGTTCCTCCGTGGACTTGCACTTTTTGCAGTCGTCAGGGATCAAGTCCTCAGTTCTTGACTAGTAATTTTTAGGCCAGCCACCGGAAGTTGCAACTTTGGGAGTACCTCGACATCTACCCCTCTGAAGACCTCATGTTTCCGGGATGTCGAGACTAGAAGTTCTACACAGTTTTCTCCACCGCCTCAACATCAACAACTCAACACCCGGCCCCTTCACCACCAACTGCTACAAGGATCCAAGTTGAAGCTGATGCCGACGATATGAAGACGTCAACATATGTGACCGGCCCCCAAACCTATAGGATGGATAGGACAAACTCAATCGCTTTGATTGAGCTACCCCCGCGCATTAGGAATTTCTAGGTACTTAGAGTACCATGTCTGGTTTGATGATTGCTTGTAGTTCCCTAGTGTGCTGCCTTGAGTGTTTGTATCTATTTGCTGTGTGCATGTATGTCTTGCTATTTAGACGTTCCCGCCCTTTTTAATTGTTTGAAATTTGTGAAACAGAAATTAAAAATGGAAATCTGCCAGTGTACTGTTTTGCTAATAAAAATAGTTTGGTAGCTCCGATTGATGTGTTTCCAATTGCACGAGAACCAGTATGAAATTATCTTTCAGACGCCACTGACCTTGTATTTTTAGGATTTTTGTGCGATTTATTAAAAAATAAAACTTGATCACTGTTTCTGGTTAGTATTTTGAGTCTCAAAAATTGAAAAATAAATACTTTTGAGTGATTCCAATTGTGTTGATCTTGTTTTGTTGCTGTGCATCTAGGAAAAATACCAGTAGCCCCTGTTAGTGGTATTTTGTCTATGGTTATGATTGTATGGGTGTCGCATGCCATGATAGGATTAAAGTTTGCCTCGCCGATGTATTGCTAACTGCTAGTTAGTTGGGTAGATTAACGAAATACTCTAACTCTAAACCCGTTAGCAGTTGTTTTTCAACCATCAGGAAGACTAACCCAGACCCCTATCTACGCCGACTACTTTCAAGATCAGCAGAAGCATCTCTACTACGCCAATGAAGAAGAAGCCCTACCTTCAAGAGCGACTACACCTCTGCGAGAAGGCATACTAACCTGGTCTAACCTTGGAGTAAAATCGCGCTAACCGCGAGGATATGTTTTCGAAACTACCCTCTAACACACCGTCTAACAAATTGAGAGAACAATAGCGTCAAAGCCAAGCTACATTACATGGTTCATCTGGTCCTCGTCAAGTGAAGATCATGAAGATACCTCAAGACTCAAGATTAGGTGTACCTTACCCGCCCACTTCTTAATTTGGTCAACACCGACCCTCAAGCTGAAGATTGTCTTCGACGACCTTTGTTGTTGCTTCATATGGATACCAACTAGGTGTTTCATCAACTTACTAACTCACCGTGCGTCCCCTATGATTTAGTTGACACCGTGAGTGCCTCTTGAAGTTGTGGTCTGCACATCGCCCCCGAATAATCTTCAACTGAACAAGGAAGATCGATGACTTCTTCAGAAGCCTGATAGAACCACAAGGCAGAAGCTCAGAGTTTTTCCGGAAGCCCGATGAAAAATCTTAAGGGTGGAAGACTTCGTCTTCCACTAAAAGTTGGAGCTAATCCTAACATTTTAAACCTTTCTAAAACACCGTTGGAAACTTGGGATGCACTAAGCCCTCTTGAAGCAGACTCAAGACGAGAGATCAATCACTACTCCAAAAAGCGTCCGACAAGACCCGTGGCCGAAGCTTACAATTTTTAACGCCCCATCACACTGAACAATCTTAAGGGTGGAAGACTTTGTCTTCCACTAAAATCAAGCTAACTCTAAAAAGTTTTCGACCCTTCTCAAGCACCGTTGGGTGCACTACCCTCCCACAGTCTTGAACCTCCGCTAGGATCGTGAAGAAACTACGGATCTAACACCCGCATGGAGTAGTCAACCTCTTCATGAAGCTCGCCATCGGCAGAAATCCATCATGTCCCCCAGAAGATGAAGCAACGACCTTCTCTACAACGGCATGTCTACAGAAGGATGGGGACTAACTTTAGTTAAACTTTACAACCTCCCTAGTCCTACGCTCAGTAATCTCGGGATGAGATTATTTTAAGGGTGGAAGATCTGTCACACCCCAACTTTTGCAACCTTGTTTAGTTGTCCATAGTACAAAAATCAGGGGGAACAAAAACTTTTTCTATAGGTTAATTAGATGAATTGTCTTGACATGTTTGTTGAGTTTTGTCTTGAGCTACCTCACAAAACAATACCTCTAGTGATAAAACAAGCAACTCACCAAATAAAACACATGTGTGGCTTAGGAAAATTTATTTTCCTTTTCACTACATCAAACCTCTCTCCCGATGACAACATGAGTGTGTCATCTTGATTTTCCTCTTTGTGGTGCCTATACCATTTCTTGTTTTCCCTCTTGCTTATTTTTACTTTTGAGAAAAACTCTACTTTACTTGAGAAAGTAAGTAGAATATTTTAAACTTATATGTTCCAACTAGTTTTCTCTCAACATCTTCACAATTCCATTTCACTTGAGTTCATTCCCAATTGTCCCTAGACAATCGAGGTGTTTCAAATACTGTTCAATAAGTTCTATTTGAAATGACAACTCTTGCACATCTTGTGTACATCTCTGATCTACCCCATAATGTTCCTTCATCCTCCAATTCTTGATCAAATGGATGATCATTTGATACTTTCAAACCACTCACAATTGACCTCTTATTTGTAGAGCAACTTATATTCTTTTCCATCATCACCTTGACCTCTTGAATTCATAATTTATGTCACCATATTCATCATTGTGGGTATATGGTTACTTCTCTCACCATTTCTCTTAAACTTGCCCTATCATTGACTAAACCACTATCACCACCCCATCTACCTTGGCGTGCTCATGCATTGTTGCATGTGGTCAATCCCAATCTTTTCAATTTTGAATTCAAATGAAAACTTCTATTAATCAACTCTACCTCGGGAATTATCTTCTCCATAAATTGGTCTCAACCAAAGTGGTGGAGATTATTCTCATGGCACATGTCACCTTCATACTCCTTTTTATCTATATGTATCTACTCCTATTTTTATCATTATCAAAGTCACTCATTGACATTATCTTCTCAACATCATGCCTTGGTCTATACACATGAATGTTGTGCACCTCTCTCTTTGTTCACTTGTGTTTGGCAAGAAAATGGAGCCGGCCATTGTGTTGGCAAGAATTTCGGCCAGCCATTGTGCTCCTCTTTTTCTTCTCTTGCAAGCATTGCCTCCCAACTACCCCAACAATTAAATGGGCAGCCACCCACCTTAGCCAATCAAAAAGTAGGCAGCCACCCATCCTCCCTCTATATAAGAGCTTGGCCGGCCACTGCACCTCTCCTTTGGCTTCATTTCCTTCACTCCCCACCCCCTCACACCTCCACCCTGCCCTCCACCACGAAATGCTGCTGCCCCTTGCTCCCATGGCCGGCTATGGCCATGGAAAGCCACCAAGATGAAGCTCCCTTCCTCCCTCAAGCTTCCCCTCACCATGAGAGCCTCCCTCTCCATCTTCTCCCCAACCCTAGATGGTTTAATCTCCTCTTCTTCTTCCTCCATTGCTAAGATTGGATCTTGATGCAGGTGCATGTTGGTCCAAGCATGGAGAAGCTTGAGCAATCCTCAGATCTGAAGTTCTTGAGCAAAGTTCGTCCAAATCCCTGCAGTAATTTCTGCTATCTTGTTCGTTTCAGATTCTGAGTACGAACTTGTAAAATCCACCAAATCTCGTGTGCAGATCCAAATCGAGTGATTCAAAGTTCCGCGGATAGGTATTCAAAAGATCTACAACTTGGCGTTGGTCTCATCCTCAAATTAGTTACAGATTCTCCCTGGTAAATAAAGTTCTGGAAACATGCAGATTCACTGTTTGTTAGATTTGTTCCGTTTTACAAAACCTTTTAGAGCAAACTCAATTGAGGCTGAAATCCCTCTTCAGTACCTTCATTTTGGCGGTGGTTTTAGTTCGATTGACCTCCTGAAACTGAAATGGTTCACGGATCAAGATCTGGACAGATCCGACTTTGTCGAATTAAACCAGAAACTTGGGAACGAATTTTGGAATGAAACAAATTGGGTAAGAACCAGCTTTTCAATACCTTTCATATGCAGATGACCTCATATTTTTATGAGTTATGTTCGATTTGTGGTGAATTAAACTTGTTCTGTGTGTTTTGCAGACATGGCTGTTAGCTTTTAAATCACCAAAAATCCATTTTTTCACCTAATTGAGTGATTCCAATTCGGTAGGACTACTGGATGTTTTTTTAATCATCTCAAACAAGTTTCAAGCATTTATCCGTTACGTAAATCCAGAGGTAAAGCAAATGGTATAGACATACAGTAATCTTGTCAATCCATTTGTGAGAGTTTCAGCAACAATTTGAACCCAAATCCAATTATGTGTCGATCTCTGTTTAAATACCTTTCAAATGCCAGTGGTCTCATATTTTTAGGATTTTTCTACGATTTATGGCTTACAGATCTTGTATCCTGTACAGTCAGATTCACAGAAATTCCTAAAATAGTAGGATTAACCTTTTTGAGTGAATTCAATTGGGTTAGTCTTGTATTAGTACTGGCCATCTAGGAAAAATAGTGTTAGACTCTGTTCGTGCATATTTGTTACTGTTAGTAATGTGTATATGTGACATGCATTGTTGAAGCGAAACTTTTCGGTTTATTAAAAAACCCTTGACCAACTCTTTTTAGTAGAGATGGGCAACCTTTGTTTTATTCTTGCAAAACAAAATCTCTGAAACTTAACATTAGTTCTATTGTTTCACTTGAGTTTTCAAATGGCGTGGTATCTTGCTTGCTTCCTATTATTGTATAGTGTTAAGTGAGCAAACTAAATTAGGAAAACTGATTTCTACTTTTCCAAAAATGTTTGAAATTATGTTGTGAATGTTTGGGATGCCAAACTAATGCATTTGTCCTCTTTATGATGTTATCTACCAGGGGATACTTAGTTTGTGCCATGGTGATACCTAGAGAGGCAATTGCTAAGTCGTGGCACTCTCATACCTTTACTAGGTAAATAAATGGGGTTTTCTTTTAGATGCTTTGTAGTATCTATAAGTCTTTAATATGTTAGCCGTAGAAGAGTGGTTAGCTTATGATTGTTGATTGTTGCATGCTTGTTGTGATTGTTGCCATATGATTGATTGCGTTCCTTTTATATTTTCCGGCGATAGATGCGAACAATTTCGGAGAAGAAGAGGAAGTGTTTCGGACGAAGATTTTATTGATATTGTTGGAATTATTTTTGATGGAGTTGACGAAGTCCAGGGAAAAATAAGCCAACCAAGGCAAGCCATCTTTTGATCTCTTGCTATTTATCCTTCTTGTTGTGTTCATTGTTCCATTATATACTTGGTTCCTTGTATCATGTGTGATGTTTGGTCCTCTACTCTATGCATACTTATTCCCAAGTATGTTGAAACCCTTGTTGATGCTATGCATACTTACTCCCAAGTATGTTGAACTCCTTGTTGATGTTAGGCATGCTTACCCTAAGCATGTATGCCCCCTTGATCACTTATATTGTCACCTTCTTAGTGGTATGATGATTAACATCATGACCCTTGTTGAATCATCTTATTTATGATGTCCCTATGCATGCTTATCCTAAGTATGTAGGATCCCCTTGACACCTCAATTATCATCTCCTTAGTGGTATGATGGCTAGCATCATGCCTTGATGTATCTTAGTTCATCCATAAAACTATAGGTTGGGAACCCCCTTGGAAAAATACCTTGTTGAAAAGAATTTTTGAAAACCTTGGGTGAGTTGGACTTACCCAAGCGTGTGTTTATGAAAGGAAAGGATGTTGGCAAAGATGGTTGGAAAGAAAATCTTGTTTTCGAAAACTTTGGCGCCTAAGTATTCACCCGTGACAATTAACCCGCGCAACCACAGCTACTCCAACGTGGGCACGGAGCTTAGCTTGACGTTTGTTCTTCTTAGCATGAGGCACCGCACAACTATACAAGGGTACGGTTACCCCGAGTCCGGGTTGTCGTGGTTGGGACAATAGTATAACGGGAGGCTTTCGGGGCTGACCCGTCCGGAAGACACTATGGGTCTCCTGGCTTGGCGGTGGAGCCACGCTCAAAGGGAGGTGAGCTGCCACGGTGCCGGGAGGTACATACTCCATAGGGTAGGACCTCTTGCTAAGTCGAATGGGCGAAAGGCTATGTTCGGGTATCCGTCGTGGCATATGTTGTTATGCGGGGATGATGCCCACACGATAGGTATCCGGATAGAGGTGGGGAAAGTGTGCAAACTCGCAGAGTAAAATCTATTCGAATAGCCGCGTCCGCGGTCATGGACGGTTGGAATGGTCGTTGCTTAGCCTCGATGTGTTTTGGTTTAATGAAAGTGTTTTGAGCAAAGAAAGGAACCTTGTTATGGAGTACCGGGATGGTACTGGAAAGTTGTGGTGACCATATGGAGATGGTCGGAAAGGAAACAAAATGGGTTTACCCTTCCTAGTGTTTTATGTTGTAGTCCCTCTTTTGAAGTATCTTCTTCATTAGAGATATAGAGATGTCTTAGATGAATTCCTAAGTGTCCCCTTCGACCGAGAAGTTGGGATGCTATCTCCACCAAAAACATCTCTTCTCTTCATGCTATATCCACAAGAGAAACTATTTCTCTTCTTCATGCTATTTCCACTAGAGAAATTAGCTCTTCCCTCTTTTCATCTTAGATTAGCATTTGTTATCTTGCACTCTTGCAAAGTACCTTCTTGATGGTTTGCGAGTACAAATCCAAATGTACTCACGGCTTTGTCCCTGGCTATTTACTTGGCCAGACTTGGAGGAACACGATGGATGAAGAAGGAGTTGACGACGTCTATGCGAGCTAGGAACGTCTTCCCGCTCGGTTGCTCGTAGGGTTTATGGCGGATGACTTGGGCTCCACGCTGTTGAAGTGATGATGCTACTCTGATGTTTAGTTAGGCCCTTCGAGGCTATTATGTAAGTATGGTCATGTGACCTGATTGTAATTTTCTTATTCCGCTTTGTAATGGATGGTGTAATTTGATATCAGTTCGGTTATGTGTTCACGACGCACTGATCATGGGATCGTGAATTGTATACATAACAGGGAATTTCGGACAGCTGGTCCGGGGTCCCAACAAGATCCAAGATTTCGAATCAAGACCTCAACCTGATGAAGAAGCTCGGGTTAATGAAGAAGGAGGGTGCGCTGCGCTTCCCCTGCGAGGAAAGCTATCCATCGCCTCCTATCGAATATCGGGTCAGTTTTGTTGACCATCTCATCCGCGGCCTCTCTGCCCCCATTCACGATTTCCTCCGCGGTCTTCTTTTTGTTTACGGGTTGCAGCTGCATCAGCTGACTCCCAATTCCGTCCTCCATGTTTCTATTTTCATTACCCTCTGCGAGTGCTTCCTCGGAGTCCATCCTAACTGTGCTCTATGGAAGCGTATCTTCTGCCTCCGCCGCAATGGCTCCCACAACATCGCCTACAACATAGGCGGTGTTGTTATTTGCGTTCGCCCTGACGTCGAGTATTTCGACGTCAAATTCCCCGACTCCGTCCAAGGGTGGTGCAAAAGATGGCTTTATGTACATGAAGAAAGCTCCGACTCGGTGGAATACAACATAGCTCCTTTCGATGGAAGTGCCAAGATTCTTCGCCGCAGATCCTGGGACGCTGAAGCTACCGAAGAAGAAAAAACGGCGACAGAAGCACTGATGTCCCTTATTCATGAGCTTCAAAACACCTGTGGCAAGGAATTGTCGGGTATCCAGATTATGGCGTACTTCCTAAGGATTAGAGTGCAGCCCTTACAAGCTCGCAAAAATCCCCTTTGGAAGTATGCTGGCGAAGAAGATGCCGACAGGCTCTCCAAAGACCTTCCTGTAAAGGACTTGGAGAAGCTTATCCGAAGAATTTCTTCACTCAGCAAGAAAGATGCTATTCCATCCTCTTGCCGCGTGAAGCCATACAGTAGCACCAACGCCGTCCCCGAGGTAACTTCTTCAATTATTATTTTGTCCTTTCGACTTTTTTGTCCTCTCGACTGTTTTAATATTTGTCGACTACTATTTTGCTGACATCCCTTCCGTAACTTCTTGTCGACATATTTTGTCCTTGTAGAATCATCCAGTGCTAGCTTCTCTTCCTCCTCTTCCTGAAGGTGGAGAAGTCGAAGAGCGGGCTGTTGTCACCGACGACAACCAGGGTACTTCTCGCCCTGAGAGTGAGATCGCGGGTTCACAAAAATCCGCGGCCTCCTCTGAAAAAGAAGTTGAATCCGAGGCTACCGCGTCGACACACTCCCTCCCCTCAGCTGTTTCCCCAAGGAACAAGAGGAAAAGGGACGAAGTTCCCCATTCCGGTACCTCCAAAGCCAGCGCACCTCCTGCCGAAGAAGTTGTTCCCGATGAAGAAGGGACAAATTTTAATCCTTATGAAGATGCCCTCGTCAGCTCGTAAGTTCTTGTTACTTCTTGTTGCTTGCTCTCGATATTTTGTCTATGTTGTTTCTTATATTGTCGCCTATTTATTGTAGTGGTGACGAGGATGAAAATCCACCTATTAACGCGACTGCTCGAACGAGTACGTCTCGTACTTTAGTTGTCTCTGAAGCTCAACCTCGATGGGGATGAAACCTCGCCCCTCGGCCAAGACATCGAGCACCCAACTCCAGTTGCGAGCCCCCGTGCCTCTTCACCAAAGAGAGCTAGGGTCGAGCCAGTCAAGGAGCCTACCCTGTTAATTGGTGGTTCCACGACTCCTTCGATGGATGATGTAAGTTTTCTCCTCTTTTTTTTACGTTCCGAACATTTCAGTGCTTTCGACTCCCCTTTGATGTTTGCTTGGTGCTGTCGAACTTTCACTTCCTATATTGATTTCTCTTTTCTTTGGTTTTCTCTTCAGCCTTTGATGAAGGAATTTATTCGTCTCGGTACCCAATTCATCGGGTACCATGACCATGCCAAGAAGCTGGAAGCTACTATTTTTTCCTGCCTATGCTGCTGAATAGACTCCTTCATTATTTTGTCATGACATTTTACTGTCGTTTGTTTTGCCAGACACTCTTGCGGAAGCTAACAAACGCGCTGATGCTCTTGCTCTTAAGTTGGAGCAAAGCGAAAAAGCTCGCAAGAAAGCTGAAGCCGATGCTGCCGCTGTCGAAGATCTTCGAAAAAGACTTCACGACGCGGAAACTTCTTTAAGCGAAAACATAGCTCAGCAATCTGCTCGTGAAAAAGAAATCCTCACTCGCTTGGAGTCGCAGAGTCGACGTATTGTGAGTAAGTACTCAGATCGCTGCTATTTCTTCGGGTCGTCATATTTTTCCTTGCTCGCTTTTTCTTGACAAGCTTTTTTTTACTCATTTAGGGAAAACGCAGCAAGATTATGATCTGGAAAATCCTGAAGGTGATCGCCTTCTCGACGCGCTTTCCCTTCTTGAGATCCATGGAGATGAGGCACGCGAAGACCTTGCCGACGCCAGAACAGGTCTATCGCGGCTTTTTCCCTACTTCTTCATGAAGAAAGAAGAACCCACGACTTTTACTGCTCTCGCCAAGTGCTTCAATTCTCAAGAAGATCTTGGGCTCAAACTTCGCCAAGAAGGTTTGAAAGTTGGTGTTGAAGGCACTATCACCTTGGTTGCTGACAACCAACAAGATATCGACTGGGCGAGAGTTGGCGACGTGAAGGAGATGGAAACGAAGAGGTGGCAGTCTTTGATTAAGGCTGCCAAGCCAAACTCAAAGAAAATCCTCGCCTACCTCGGATGCAAGCCAACTTCCGCTCCTAGTTCATCGAAGCCGGAGGTCAAGTAGACCACCTTGTCTTCTTTTTTGTTTTGTTTCTCTTTTGATGTTGTCGCCATAGTAGTTTTGGCGACAATTGCCCTATTAGTTCACTAAGAACCATCCTTTTGTAATATCCATGTAAATATCTGACCTTATTAATGAAAGAGCCATGTTGCCGAGTTATTGATATCGAAATATTTCTCTCCAGTTGATTTTTGACAACTATACCGCGGTGCCTCATTCCTCGGCTGCTTTGCCCACTGCGTCTTGTTCGAAAAGATCCTCCGCTGTCGAGTTTATTGGAGGTATTTCGAGTTCTGCACAAAATGAAGACTTGGACGAGCTCCGTCAACAACTGCAGTTGATGAAAAAACAAGCTCTCGTGATGATGGAACAATGTCGAAGATCATCAGACAAGGAAGAGCTTGCTGTTCAACAAACTCGAGAAGCCATAGCGTTGAAGGAGACTGCGGTTGCTGAGGCTGCTGAAGCTGCTTCCCGAGAAAATTTTATGCTTCAACTGATGAACGACTCCAGCTTGGATATGACGGGTACGCTTTGCAAACTTGGTCATACTATATTTTATTCTTACTGTCTTTTATTCTTTGCTGATGCTTCCGCTGAAACAGGTTCTTTTTTGGATACTGCTGCCGAAGATCAGCGTGTTGAAGCCCGAACCAATGTGCTTCTCAAGCTTGCCCTTCAGCATGGTTCCAATTTCTGGGTTACTCCTGAGCGTACTTGCCAAATCATCATATTTCAAGATCGCGCGGTTCAGGTCCGTGATTTTCTCGACTTCTGCACAAGAACATTATCTCTAGTTTATAGTACTATGTTTCCACGCAACAAAATACCAGAAACTCTTCCTGCTCTGATGGATAAATTCCGAGATGCCCCTCGAATTCATGAATTTGTGCGGGCTCAACTATCTGCTGGGGCAAGATTCGCCATGATTATGATACGGATCCGCTACCGAGAGTTAGACTCGACTCGAATTATTACCAAGTGTCTGGCCAAGCAGGCGAAGCGGAAGAGGAACATTGATAAAATCAACGACACTGTAACCCCTGTAGCAGAAGAGATGATGGACGAACTGCTTCGGATGGATGCAAAATTCTTTGTGAAAGGTAGCTATGCTGAACACAGAACTGGTGCTGCAAACAACGAAGGTGTAAACATAGATGATATACTAGGTAGCAACTGAATTTTACTATATTGCGGGAGTTCATATATATTTTTCCTTGTCGAATTTTTCTTGATGATGAGGTTGTGTGTATAATCTATATTGCAAAGCCCCCGAGCCTTTGGCTGGTGCTCGAGCTATTTTTACGCCATTGTGAATTTACTATTTTGCAGGAGTTCATATATATTTTGTTACCGCGGGTTATGAGCCCCCGAGCCTGTCGACGAAAAAGTTGTATATCACCGATATCTTTTACTATATTGCAGCACCGCGAGCCCGCCTCATTAAAAACCTTTCAGCCCCACTTGGTGCCCTAAAAGGAAAAGAGTGTGTCTGAAAACTCGCGGGCGTTTCAGTACATTGTATGTTTACAAGGAGGACTATATTTCGACTCTAGGCGTAGAACCGCCTGAGTTGCGCCACGTTCCAAGGATTTGGCTCTGCGACTCCTGTCTTCTTGTCCTTTATCCTGTATGCTCCCTCCTTCGATTACTTCTGTGATGATGTAAGGGCCAAGCCACGGCGGCTCGAGCTTTTCATGGCTTTTTTGTCTGAGCCGAAGAACTAAATTGTCTACCTGAAAGGATCTTGGTCGCAAACGTCGACTGTGGTAGTTCTTTAGGTCTTGCTTGTAGTTAGTGACCCGTGATAACACCTCGTCTCGAGCTTCGTCGAGTGCATCGACATCATCCTCCAATGCTTTTCTTGAAGCTTCTTCGTCATATTCCGTTACTCTCGGAGAATCATGCTCTATTTCTATCGGCACATCTTGCTTCAGCTCCATGGACCAAGAAAAACGGAGTTTCCTGCGTCGCTGTATTTGGTGTTGTTTGAATACTCCACAACACACTAGGCAACTCCTCTGGCCAAGTATGTCGAGCTTTTTTCCAATGGTTCTAGCAGACGCTTCTTGATACTGTTGCAGATGATACCGTTGGCTTTCTCGACTTGACCATTGGT
>NC_061514.1:221689394-221743271 GCF_022539505.1 Lolium rigidum
GTCGAGAAAGCCAACGGTATCATCTGCAACAGTATCAAGAAGCGTCTGCTAGAACCATTGGAAAAAAGCTCGACATACTTGGCCAGAGGAGTTGCCTAGTGTGTTGTGGAGTATTCAAACAACACCAAATACAGCGACGCAGGAAACTCCGTTTTTCTTGGTCCATGGAGCTGAAGCAGTATTGCCGATAGAAATAGAGCATGATTCTCCGAGAGTAACGGAATATGACGAAGAAGCTTCAAGAAAAGCATTGGAGGATGATGTCGATGCACTCGACGAAGCTCGAGACGAGGTGTTATCACGGGTCACTAAGTACAAGCAAGACCTAAAGAACTACCACAGTCGACGTTTGCGACCAAGATCCTTTCAGGTAGGCAATTTAGTTCTTCGGCTCAGACAAAAAAGCCATGAAAAGCTCGAGCCGCCGTGGCTTGGCCCTTACATCATCACAGAAGTAATCGAAGGAGGGAGCATACAGGATAAAGGACAAGAAGACAGGAGTCGCAGAGCCAAATCCTTGGAACGTGGCGCAACTCAGGAGGTTCTACGCCTAGAGTCGAAATATAGTCCTCCTTGTAAACATACAATGTACTCGAAACGCCCGCGAGTTTTCGGACACACTCTTTTCCTTTTAGGGCACCAAGTGGGGCTGAAAGGTTTTTAATGAGGCGGGCTCGCGGTGCTGCAATATAGTAAAAGATATCGGTGATATACAACTTTTTCGTCGACAGGCTCGGGGGCTCATAACCCGCGGTAACAAAATATATATGAACTCCTGCAAAATAGTAAATTCACAATGGCGTAAAAATAGCTCGAGCACCAGCCAAAGGCTCGGGGGCTTTGCAATATAGATTATACACACAACCTCATCATCAAGAAAAATTCGACAAGGAAAAATATATATGAACTCCCGCAATATAGTAAAATTCAGTTGCTACCTAGTATATCATCTATGTTTACACCTTCGTTGTTTGCAGCACCAGTTATGTGTTCAGCATAACTACCTTTCACAAAGAATTTTGCATCCATCCGAAGCAGTTCGTCCATCATCTCTTCTGCTACAGGGGTTACAGTGTCGTTGATTTTATCAATGTTCCTCTTCCGCTTCGCCTGCTTGGCCAGACACTTGGTAATAATTCGAGTCAGGTCTAACTTCGGGTAGCAGATCTGTATCATAATCATGGCGAATCTTGCCCCAGCAGATAGTTGAGCCCGCACAAATTCATGAATTCGAGGGGCATCTCGGAATTTATCCATCAGAGCAGGAAGAGTTTCTGGTATTTTGTTGCGTGGAAACATAGAACTATAAACTAGAGATAATGTTCTTGTGCAGAAGTCGAGAAAATCACGGACCTGAACCGCGCGATCTTGAAATCTGACGATTTGGCAAGTACGCTCAGGAGTAACCCAGAAATTGGAACCATGCTGAAGGGCAAGCTTGAGAAGCACATTGGTTCGGGCTTCAACACGCTGATCTTCGGCAGCAGTATCCAAAAAAGAACCTGTTTCAGCGGAAGCATCAGCAAAGAATAAAAGACAGTAAGAATAAAATATAGTATGACCAAGTTTGCAAAGCGTACCCGTCATATCCAAGCTGGAGTCGTTCATCAGTTGAAGCATAAAATTTTCTCGGGAAGCGCCTTCAGCAGCCTCAAGCAACCGCAGTCTCCTTCAACGCTATGGCTTCTCGAGTTTGTTGAACAGACAAGCTCTTCCTTGTCCGATGATCTTCGACATTGTTCCATCATCACGAGAGCTTGTTTTTTCATCAACTGCAGTTGTTGACGGAGCTCGTCCAAGTCTTCATTTTGTGCAGAACTCGAAATACCTCCAATAAACTCGACAGCGGAGGATCTTTTCGAACAAGACGCAGTGGGAAAAGCAGCCGAGGAATGAGGCACCGCGGTATAGTTGTCAAAAATCAACTGGAGAGAAATATTTCGATATCAATAACTCTGGCAACATGGCTCTTTCATTAATAAGGTCAGATATTTACATGGATATTACAAAAGGATGGTTCTTAGTGAACTAATAGGGCAATTGTCGCCAAAACTACTATGGCGACAACATCAAAAGAGAAACAAAACAAAAAAGAAGACAAGGTGGTCTACTTGACCTCCGGCTTCGATGAACTAGGAGCGGAAGTTGGCTTGCATCCGAGGTAGGCGAGGATTTTCTTTGAGTTTGGCTTGGCAGCCTTAATCAAAGACTGCCACCTCTTCGTTTCCATCTCCTTCACGTCGCCAACTCTCGCCCAGTCGATATCTTGTTGGCTGTCAGCAACCAAGGCGATAGTGCCTTCAACACCAACTTTCAAACCTTCTTGGCGAAGTTTGAGCCCAAGATCTTCTTGAGAATTGAAGCACTTGGCGAGAGCAGTAAAAGTCGTGGGTTCTTCTTTCTTCGTGAAGAAGTAGGGAAAAAGCCGCGATAGACCTGTTCTGGCGTCGGCAAGGTCTTCGCGTGCCTCATCTCCATGGATCTCAAGAAGGGAAAGCGCGTCGAGAAGGCGATCACCTTCAGGATTTTCCAGATCATAATCTTGCTGCGTTTTCCCTAAATGAGTAAAAAAAGCTTGTCAAGAAAAAGCGAGCAAGGAAAAATATGACGACCCGAAGAAATAGCAGCGATCTGAGTACTTACTCACAATACGTCGACTCTGCGACTCCAAGCGAGTGAGGATTTCTTTTTCACGAGCGGACTGGCTGAGCTATGTTTTCGCTTAAAGAAGTTTCCGCGTCGTGAAGTCTTTTTCGAAGATCTTCGACAAGCGGCAAGCATCTGCTTCAGCTTTCTTGCGAGCTTTTTCGCTTTGCTCCAACTTAAGAGCAAGAGCATCGGCGCGTTTGTTAGCTTCCGCAAGAGTGTACGGCAAAACAAACGACAGTAAAATGTCATGACAAAATAATGAAGGAGTCTATTCAGCAGCATAGGCAGGAAAAAATAGTAGCTTCCAGCTTCTTGGCATGGTCACGGTACCCGATGAATTGGGTACCGAGACGAATAAATTCCTTCATCAAAGGCTGAAGAGAAAACCAAAGAAAAGAGAAATCAATATAGGAAGTGAAAGTTCGACAACGACCAAGCAAAAACCAAAGGGGAGTCGAAAGCACTGAAATGTTCGGAACGTAAAAGAAGAGGAGAAAACTTACATCATCCATCGAAGGAGTCGTGGAACCACCAATTAACAGGGTAGGCTCCTTGACTGGCTCGACCCTAGCTCTCTTTGGTGAAGAGGCACGGGGGCTCGCAACTGGAGTTGGGTGCTCGATGTCTTGCTGAGGGGGCGAGGTTTCATCCCCATCAGGTTGAGCTTCAGAGACAACTAAAGTACGAGACGTACTCGTTCGAGCAGTCGCGTTAATAGGTGGATTTTCATCCTCGTCACCACTACAATAAATAGGCGACAATATAAGAAACAACATAGACAAAATATCGAGAGCAAGCAACAAGAAGTAACAAGAACTTACGAGCTGACGAGGGCATCTTCATAAGGATTGAAATTTGTCCCTTCTTCATCGGGAACAACTTCTTCGGAAGGAGGTGCGCTGGCTTTGGAGGTACCGGAATGGGGAACTTCGTCCCTTTTCCTCTTGTTCCTTGGGGAAACAGCTGAGGGGAGGGAGTGTGTCGATGCGGTAGCCTCGGATTCAACTTCTTTTTCAGAGGAGGCCGCGGATTTTTGTGAACCCGCGATCTCACTCTCAGGGCGAGAAGTACCCTGGTTGTCGTCGGTGACAACAGCCCGCTCTTCGACTTCTCCACCTTCAGGAAGAGGAGGAAGAGAAGCTAGCACTGGATGATTCTACAAGGACAAAATATGTCGACAAGAAGTTACGGAAGGGATGTCAGCAAAATAGTAGTCGACAAATATTAAAACAGTCGAGAGGACAAAAAAGTCGAAAGGACAAAATAATAATCGAAGAAGTTACCTCGGGGAGGGCGTTGGTGCTACTGTATGGCTTCACGCGGCAAGAGGATGGAATAGCATCTTTCTTGCTGAGTGAAGAAATTCTTCGGATAAGCTTCTCCAAGTCCTTTACAGGAAGGTCTTTGGAGAGCCTGTCGGCATCTTCTTCGCCAGCATACTTCCAAAGGGGATTTTTGCGAGCTTGTAAGGGCTGCACTCTAATCCTTAGGAAGTACGCCGTAATCTGGATACCCAACAATTCCTTGCCACAGGTGTTTTGAAGCTCATGAATAAGGGACATCAGTGCTTCTGTCGCCGTTTTTTCTTCTTCGGTAGCTTCAGCGTCCCAGGATCTGCGGCGAAGAATCTTGGCACTTCCATCGAAAGGAGCTATGTTGTATTCCACCGAGTCGGAGCTTTCTTCATGTACATAAAGCCATCTTTTGCACCACCCTTGGACGGAGTCGGGGAATTTGACGTCGAAATACTCGACGTCAGGGCGAACGCAAATAACAACACCGCCTATGTTGTAGGCGATGTTGTGGGAGCCATTGCGGCGGAGGCAGAAGATACGCTTCCATAGAGCCCAGTTAGGATGGACTCCGAGGAAGCACTCGCAGAGGGTAATGAAAATAGAAACATGGAGGACGGAATTGGGAGTCAGCTGATGCAGCTGCAACCCGTAAACAAAAAGAAGACCGCGGAGGAAATCGTGAATGGGGGCAGAGAGGCCGCGGATGAGATGGCCAACAAAACTGACCCGATATTCGATAGGAGGCGATGGATAGCTTTCCTCGCTGAGGAAGCGCAGCGCACCCTCCTTCTTCATTAACCCGAGCTTCTTCATCAGGTTGAGGTCTTGATTCGAAATCTTGGATCTCTCCCACTCCAGATCTTCCGCTGCCATCTTTGACTCAGGAGTGCTGTGCCTGGTGAGCCGTGCGCGTGGTGGCATCAACAATGGCGTAGGCGTGAAGTGCGAGTATGGCTGAGCTTAGGAAGTGTTGGGCGCAATGGGGGATTTTTGGCAGAAGAGAGCAGAGGTGTGGCGCAAGCGAAAGGATGAATGGAGGAAGAAGATGACCTTATATAGAGAATTGGCGAAACGATGCACCATTGGATGGAAGAATTGTGAAATGGATGTTGTGCACGTGGCTAAGGGTTAAAAGTGTATTTTGACTGTGAAAGAACGGAACAGGCGCTACAGTGCGTGCGCCAGAAAAGCGGAGGACGTGTGTCCCCCACTTGCACGACGTGTCAAATTGATGAGGGTTTTGGGCCCGCAAGACAGAGAGAGAGCAGTGCTCGCGTCTTCCCGATACAGTGATCGTGGCTATCGTCAGTAATGATGTCACCTTGCCAAGAGAAAATATCGGCTGCGAAGATTAATGAAATTGGCGGTAGTAAAAGACTATTGATTATTTCGAGAGCCTTTGATCAAATACAAAGTTTTTGATCAAATGCTCGGGGGCTACTTTGGAAAAAAGAAAAATTCGAGTATGACAAAATAGAAATGGCGAGAGCCTATGATCAAAAGCAAGCATTTGTTCATAGCCTCGGGGGCTACTCCCATCGGGAGCGCTGGTCGCGCACCCGATAGATATGAAAAGCTCGAGAAAGAATGACAATATAGCGACATAAGGCGTTAAATTGTTGAGCCTACAACCAAGCACAAGTCCTTGGCTGTAGCCTCGGGGGCTACTCACAGCGGGAACGCTGTTCGCGTGCCCGATGAAATTATAAAAAGAAGTGAGAATATTGCGAGTTATACAAATAACTCTACATATACTCCCATCGGGAAGGCAATAAGTCATCCGTTGACTCAATAAAATGTGCTATTCCAATAGCCAAAAACGCACTCGACAATATATTCTCAGAGCGCCAAAGTCGCGAAGAATCTCTGAATGCCACAAAACTCTGCGAAGGTAAGACCCCAGATCCGTTCTGAGCGGCGTGGCACCGTCTCTAACGTCGGTTTGCTACTTTTTTCCGTATCAACAGATACGAAGAAAAATCCTAACGGACGCGTTAGGTACCCGATAAAACATGACTGGGACTCGACAGATGGTAAGACCTTAAGCGGCACCTGTCGAAGTTAACACCAGTATCCCAAGATCATGTCCAGGGACGTGATCTTGAAGTAGGTTTTTGCGGATTGCCACTAGAGCAGTTAACTAGTACCTGATCCGTCAGATGAACTAGCCCCAACTACCATTATCCATGTACAATATATAATCGCGTATTCAAAGATATGTGATAAATTCGACAGAGTTATTGGATGATTATAAAGTTGGAGATTTTCCCTGATTCTTCGATTCAATCAAAATCTCGGGGGCTACTGACATAGGCATCCCCAATGGGCCTGCTAAAGATGGTACCCGGGGTTTATTGAAGGCCTACGAGTCGAAGAATATGAAGTTTAGAAGCCCAAGTTATATTAAGGAAAGTTAGAGTTGTATTAGGAAATATAGACTTGTAATTTTACGGGATGGGTGAGAAACCCTCCCGGACTCTGTAACTTGTGTATTACGAATCCCTTGGCTCCGCCTCCTATATAAGGGGGAGTCGAGGGACAAAGAGAGGATCGATTCATTGTTTCATACAACCCTAGTTTTCATAATCGTCGAGTACTTTTCGGCTGAAACCTTCGAGATCTACTTGCCCTCTACTTTCGACTAAAACCCTAGTCTACAATCTGTAGGCATTGATAAGTTAATCCCTTGTCACCCGGTGCCTTCATATGCCGCTCCTTTGCCAGTGCCTCCCGCGTCGGCCATCATCACCTCGACGTTGCCGGCGGCGCGGTCGGTGTGCGTCCCGCGGGCAGCTCCAGCATCTTCGTGGATCCGGCGCCACCAACACCTGCGATGGGTATCGAGGCTCCGGCACGGTGCCGAGGTAGACGCAGTGCGAGCCGAACTCGATGATGCGGCCATTCTTGGGGAAGCGGCCGCCGTTGGCGAAGCAGTCGACGTTGTCATTGACGAAGTCCAGCGAGCCGAGGCGCTGGACGAGGCCAGACACCACACGCTCGCCGGAGACGGTGAGGAGACCCGCCCGATGTGAACTCCAGCAAACGCAGTTGCTAGCCCCACGGTGGGCGCCAACTGTCGTCGTGGTGTAACAACAGATGGCATAGGATGGCTTAATTTGGGGCTGGATGTACGCTTGAGAATCCGGATGAGAGGAAGGTTTAGAGAAAGGGGAGGTAGAACTCAGAGCTGTATTGAACTCAGGAACTTAGCCAAATGGGCAGAGGTTGAAGATGTATGGACTACAAGGTGAAAACCTACAGCCCAAGGGTCTATCGCCCGTTCCAACCTCCCGCACAGGGGTGCCCCTCCGCTCCTTATATAGTGGAGAGGAGGCTTACAGGGAAAGAAACCCTAGGGGTATCTTTGGTGACCTAAGCTACTTTATAAAGCTACTTTGGCCCCAGGGACGACGCTTCTGTCTTTAATCAGAGAACTGATGAACCTCGTCCGGCTTCTTTTACGTCATCTTCTGCTTTGGCGCCAGGGCTTCGATTAAAGCTGAAATGCTTCGCTCATCTTGTCCTTTAGTCCTTGAGGGAATCTTTGACCGGGGTGCCGACATGCTACAGTTGAGCCTATGACGGATCCCCGGTATCTTTACCTGTGAGCTGCGGCTTCTTTTCCTTCGCACCTCAAACTCTTTTGCTTCCCATACTCCGGCATACCCCTCCTGGTATACTAGATTGTACCAACTTAGCATTATTAAACTTAACTCTCAGGATTCGGATTAATCTCTAATCCGGTATACGAATGGTTAATCATGGCATATTTGCCATAGTCTTGACCTACCGGGGGTCATCCCCCCGACACATGCATGGCATGCTACTTCATTCAAATATCTTGTGTCCAATCAGGTACATCGGACAAGACGCAAGCCATGGAGACCAAGCCAATGGAGAGGGAGATGAAGAAGAAGAAGCTCTAGCGCCCCAGCCGGAACTACAGCCCGCCAGGGCCGGTACTACCGCCCCTGAAACGAAGCAGTTCAAGACGAAGAAGAAGCTAAGGCCGGTAGTTCCGCCCCCGACCACCAGAAGTACCGCCCACCGGCAGTACCACCCAACTTCCGGAAAGGCGCTAAAAGCCCCCTGGTCATTACTGCAAGCAAAGTGGTCATTTCCGGAAGTAGACCGGTAGTTGGCCAGTACTACCGCCCCATCCGGTACTACCGCCCCTTCTGGCCGGTACTACCACCCCCGACCGGAACTACCGTCCCCAAGGACCAGAACTTCCGCCGATACATGTTTCAGTCAGAACTGCCTGTTTCATCACGTAACTTATCCCTTCGACCCTCCTACTATAAATAGCCTCGTTGGCTCCGATCTAGGGTTCGAATAGAATTGAGAAAGAACATGAGCCATGCTCTTGCCCCCATGTGGGAAACCCTACCATAGATCTTAGATCTTGTATCACTCGATCTCGTTGTTGAATCCTTGTGATCTCTTTGGTGACTTCTATCAATTGTTGGTCTTTTGCTTGCACTTCTACCTTTGGGTCTTTTGCTTGCACTTCTGCCAACCTTGATCTTTTCACCCTTCTAGATCTCTTAGATTCAATTCGTCGATCTTTTTGCGGGAGTTCTACCGAAAGGTTTTTTCCTGCAACTTCTATCGAGTTGGTGGTTCGGACCAACGAGGACAAACCGATTTGTGTGTGTGTGAGTTTGTAACCCTGACCCCTTCCGTGTTCTTCGTGTTCTACCACCTCCCCCACGAATCTCACCAAAATCCGTGAAGATCGGGCCTCCCGTAGGGTTCAACCCTTATTATCGGGCCTCTTGACCTAGATGCAGACGCATTTTTTAACCACGCGATCGAAAACGGTTGCGTCGAGCCTTGGAAGATGCCCTTATGTATGCAGCGGCAGCCTTAAACGAATTTTACTTAAAGCGATAAGGGAGGCGGAAAAAAAGAGGGCGCCTAGATCTCAGGCCCGGCCTGAGCCCGAACCTTCACCGCCAGCATCACTGGTTTGGGAAGGGATGGGGGAGGTGCTCGGTGTCTTGATTTACATATTTGCTGTTAGTTTGTGTAGGTTCGTGGCGGATGCCCGGTTTCTTCTCTTTCTTCTCTTCCCTTCCTGGTGAGTGGGAGTTTGTTGTCTGCATCGACGAGCGGCGCCAGCTGCTGGCGTCCTTGGTGGAAGATGGCGGCGACGAGGTCTGGTTGGTTCTCCTGCTCTTCTCTGAATAATTTCATCGACCGTGGCTACCTCTCGAGATGGATTCATGGCGCTGCGATTCTTCTTCCGGGCGGCCATGGAGGTATGGGGTCGAAGTGGAGCAGTGCGTCGAGTTCTTCTCGAGGGTGGCGGGGACAGTTCGTGCTGCAGCTTGGAGCGAACTGCACGGTGGCCATGTTCGCCGTGCAGGCGATTCTTCAACCTCCAGATCGGAGGCCTTTTCTGCAGCTTCTCGCCGGAGTCCAGCGTCGTCTCGCCGCCAAGTGGTACGTCCCGGCGGTGTTATGGCAGCCGGCAGTGGAGAGGACCGAGGGCTTGATCGCGTTTTGCTTTTCTGTTTATGTTCCTTTGTGTAAAAGTCCAGGACGGTGCTGTATTTTTCAAAAAGAAAAAAATGAATTTCACTTGCCGACAAATGCCCGGGTTCTTGCGGCAGCGCGCACCGCATGCCCAGCACGACGCCAACGACACGGCAAGCAAAGGCACATCGCAATACAAACGACGAAAGCAACGCACATGCCTGTCTCGCAAGACTAGGAAAGCAGCATTTCCGGCTAATCCCGCTGGCACTGTACCTGAGCATCCCATCGCCTTCGGGCCTGGAGCCCTGGACCCTGGGCCTAGATGGAAATTCCTGGTTTCCAGCATCCCCAGGTGGCGCCACACCCACACGGCGCAAACCGCCGAATCGAGGCAGCGCGGCCTCTGTCGCCTCCGGAACGCTCCTTCTCCCGCCGCGACGCTTTCTCCAACCCACCTTTTCCCCGGCTTCGCCTCTGCATGTCCTATTCCTCCCCGTCGGCGTCCGAAATGCTCTGCCTCTCGCCGTGCGCGCCGTGCCCCCATCGGCCATCCGCAAGGGCCTCGACCTCCGTCGCTGATAACACGCACCGCGTAACGCTGCGCCTCGGCACGCCAACCCCGCGGCGATGCCGGCTCGGGAAGTTCCAGGGCTGCTCCGCTGCGGCGACAACCGCGCCTATGGAAAAGGCGGCGCCGCCGCGGACGACAGCGGAGAGGTGGGGGTCGTTGCGAGAGATGCGGCGGGTGTGGTGGGTGTGCGGGATGGGGTACTGGGTGCAGGGCTTCCGGTGCTTCCCGTGGCTAGCGCTCAATTTTCACCTCACGCGCGGGCTCGGGCTCAGCCCCGTCGCGCTCCAGCTCGTGCAGAACGCCGGCAGCCTCCCGCTCGTCGCCAAGCCGCTCTTCGGGGTTCTCTCCGACGCTATATACATCGGCCACCAGCACCGACTCCCCTACGTCTCAGCTGGAGGTAATTCATCAGCCCCCCCCCCCCCCCCCCTTTTTTTTCCTCACTCCGATAGTCCGATTAGGAACCTTTGTTCTTCGTCGTTTATATGTGAAATACTCCCCAAACAGATGTGAGATTGAGTTCCTTTCGGCTTAAAAATCTTACTATCTCAGAATAAGTACTAAATTGAATGAATGTTTGAACTTTGAAAATCCATGCTATTGCTGTGAAAATTATGTATGCTTTCCCTTATTTTCTTAAAAAATAAGGATAAAATGAAACGAGAGCTGTGGAAAATAGAGCTCCTGACAGTGACAACATTCCTACCTATCTCTCTGAAATTAGGAGTCCTTGTGGAAAACTGCAGCTATTGTCGAATTTCACTGTTATTGGGATAGTATTTCTCTCAGGAGATTATTTTTTCTATTTAGTGTATTATTAACCAATAGAGTGGTCGAACTAATCCTTTGATTGTTGGCCAGTTGCTGTATTGCTTTTAAAGTCATATCTACTACTGTAGTCTGTAGTATGTAGTCGGCACCTGTTCTAGAGAAAGATACGTCTCTGGAAGCTTCATAGGTACTGTAGCGGCCGGCACCTGTCTGAGAGAAAGATCCGTTTTCGAAAGCCTCTTAGGTATCCGGTCAATGTAGCAACACACTTTCCTGCCCGATGTGTACTTGCTCTTATTGCTAGTCACACATTTTGAACTTTTCCTAGTTGGCAAATCAAAGATTTCCCTTATTCTAGTGGTACCTGATAGATGTCTTACTTATACTGGTGACCACACAATGGCAAGCAGGCATTCTCATAGGGCACCCATATTCTGGTGGTCCACTAGTCTCTGAAAGCTGCGAACGTAAGTTTACTCACCTTTTTTGCCAGTTTTCGTTCCACACTTGGTTTTTTCGTTAGGCGTAATCTCTGTTACCTGCTGGTTTCATTTCATGTCCGTGATTATATAGCAACTCCTATACCCTGTTACAGTTAATGTTAAATCAAAACCTGCTGCGGCGTGAGTATCGCCCAAACTGAATAGTCATTTTTTGTTAAGTGGTTATCTTTCTATGCTGATAATCTCTACTCTGAGAATTAAATGTTAATTACAGATAATGTTTGTTAAGTAACGAAGTCAATTTTTTTTTGAAATGGAACATTCGTATTCCATTACGACACAGCTAAATTGCTGGTCACCTCACGGGTTACATCAGCCGGGTAGTTCGACATCCACAGAGAATGGTCGCCATGACTAACAACGGTACCAAAAGCAGCCAACACATGCGCTGGTGTGTTACAATCTCCCGACACATGCATAATACGAGCCTCGATGAAACGAGTACTCATACGGAATTTCAGTTCACTAAAGAGGATTCCCAGGGGAGCATGATCATACGTCGATGAGCCCAAAACTTGCACAAGCATAGCAAAATAAGTCTCAAATAGTACCCGCCCAACACCAAGATGGTCTGCAAGATTAGAGGCCTTCAACATTTGTACAGTTTCCGCATGCAAAGCATCTGCAACATTATCAGCTGAGCTATCTCTGCATATTGCACCCCAGCCTTCTGATTTCAGATCGGCTGTGAAGGCAGCGTCCACGTTGATCTTTACAAAGTCGCAGGCAGAGGTTGCTAGTATGACCGCTGTTTGACCGTGACATTTGTCTGTTTCTTCAGCTGTTCTGCCCATTCCCCGATGTGGCGCCAGACAGTAAACTGGAATTCATTTATGAGCTGAACCCCTCCTTGTGGTTGCTCTTGTTTCTTTCAGTCCAACACCACAGAAAAGCAATCACTAGCATCTTCTGTTCATAGGGCAATTCTTGTACCTCGGCAAGGATATCCAGGGGTGCAATATGTTTGAGCATCGAGAGTCTGACTTCTTGTAGCAGGATGGCACACCAGCGTGCCTTCACCTGTTTACACTTTAAAAACAACTGCCCTCCATCTTCAAAATAGTGGTGACAGACAGAGCAGAGGGTGTCCAAGTGCACTCCTCGCCGTGCAATATTCATCAGTGGAGGGTGACTGTTATGTGCGAAGCGCCACATGAAGTGATGCACCTTAGGCGGACATTGAAGCTTCCAAATGATTCTGAATAGACTACTCCTGGATTCACAGTTTGCAGAATCTCCACCACTTTCTCTTATAGACTCTCGCTGTTTCATATTAACATGTACCTTGCATGCAGATTTAATGGAAAACATTACCATGTTATCAAAGTGACAGGCAACAGTATCCTCAGAATCTTCACATTCGGGGATCTGCAAATTGATTCAACATCTCTATGGAACCACTGTCGAATCAGCAGTTCATTTCACCAGCCTGTATTGGGATCAAGAAGTTCAGCAACTAGATTCATTGGCGCACCTCCTTTATGTGAGCATGGACGCCGAGAAGTACCCGAGGACTCCACGGGTCCTCCCACACCTTGATTTTTGTCCCGTCATCGACTCTCCATATGATCCCTTCTCTTTGTACATCCAGCCCTTTCAGGATGCTACGCCACACATAACACATGCCGCATACAGAACTGTGTTCAACAAATTGCCATAACGGAAATATGTCTCCCTCATACTTGGGCACATAGTGATTCCGGTGCTTGAATAAGGCGCCACCCATCTCTAGAAAGCATAGCCAAGTTAAAAGAGTACAGATCTCGGAAACCCAAGCCTCCATCTTGCTTTGGTAGCATCATCTTCTCCCGACAACCCAATGCATCCGCCTCTCTTCATCTTGTTCGACCATCTTGCATACATCATCACATAGGGTTTTTGATAGATCAAAACAGGTCATTGCGTAAGTCGGGATTGCTTGGGCTACAACCTTTATAAGAACTAGATGATTCCCTGCGCGTTGATTGGAATGTTCAGTAGATTTTTTTTTAGAAATGTGTTAGTTTTATTTGGTTTGCATCACCTATATAAATACATTGGCAAATATATATAGAAGGGTTTGTATTTCTCAAATGGAGAAGCTAATCATTTTTTCAAGGAAAACAACTAAATGTTTTCGATATAAATCTTGATCCGTAGTGCTTGATAGTAAAATGCATCTTTAAAATATGAGCTTAGTAGTTCAAATGAATTTCCATGAAGAAATAAAACGATAATGCTGATAAGGTTAACAACAACAAATTTGAGACGGGAGACCAAGCGTACTGCTCAACATACAGCCTATACATTAGTGTGTGGATGTTTTCCTTATACAGTGATGAAAAGCAATAAGTGGAAACCGATTTGGGAGGTATCCATTGAAATGAAGTAGCATGTCATACAATCGCAAGTTAAAAATAGAAAACTAAGTAAATAAGTGACGAAAAATACATAGTTATTATAATACGTGAGAGCCAACTCTATAAAGTTAACCAGATAAACCTTTCACCTTAAGTAAATATCATTTGAGGGCTCGTATGAACGGCTCCAAAATTCTTAGTGAATCCTTTCATCTCCAGGATTCCGATAAATCCATCCTTCACATTGATATGCTGTGTAATTCCACTTTATTTGTTGCTCTAGAACACAAATCTAGTATGCATGCATTAGTTTACCTTCTGGAAGTATAGTTTACCTTACTGTAGTACCGACATACCGGGCTATGGAAAGGGCACTGAAAATCATGTTCAATGTGGAGATAAAATAAACCACCCATAGCAGTAGTACTCCGTAGTGATTTACCCACATCATCAGAAATAATAATTTGATTAACTACTTGACAGCATTTGAAAATTGCGTACACTGCACTGTCCAAGTGAACTACACGTGAAAAAGCAAAGATGAACTCACATGTCCAGAGTTCCAAGAACCCAGGAATCTTTGTTCACCAGCTGTCTCACACGACTCCGTAAAAGTCCAATCGTGTCCAGAAACATGCAGTAATCATGTCCATGCCAAACAGATAGATGGAAAATAGCTGTGTGCCTGTGAGAGAGAAGAAAGTCAGGAGAGATACAATATTTCCTGTTCACGTGCAATTTCTCATCAGTCCCAGGTCCTTGCAAGCCGGCCGGTACTCATTTGCAATAATCAGCCATGGTTTGAACCAAAGTCCCCTGTGAGAAGAACAATTAGCCCGACCTGATCCAAATTAATTAACACCCATCAAAGGTTAGAGTGTGGCTTGCTCTGAACACAGCCTAACGATGTGTCTCCCCATACGCGTGCTGCATGTAGGCTACATGTTGTCATACACAACTTGTCGTCACTCTACTCCTAGCCGCTGCGATCATCGCCTGCGACTGCGAGGACGGAGGGAAATAGACGTGAGTATATGCAAGGAATTCAGCGATGTGAATAGAGCTGGTTGAAGCGGCGCACGATATTTATAACAGAAAAAATATGTGCGAACTTCTTGTATGTCTCGTCAGTTTTGTGTGACCGAAAGGATGAGAGTCAGTTTCATGGGGAAGGGGAAGAGGAAGAGAATGCCTTATTGAGGAGAATATCAAACGTGGGTTATCGGTGGCTGCACAGGTCAATGGAGATAATAAAGACAGTAGAATGCAGGCTAACTTTTACGATTAGGCTAGATTAGTTGGCATTCAACTGAAACAAAAAGCACCCGTCGTGCGAGCAGGTCATGGCGGCGCTCGCTTCAGTCGGTGTGCCGGCGCATGCGGCGTCGGTGCATCTGTACAACCCGGAGGACTTTCTTGTGGTTTTTGCCACAGCGGAGCACAGGAACAAGGTGGCTACTTTACCAGGCATCAACCATGGAGGTTTCTCCCTCTTCTTCCGCAAGTGGACGAGACAGTCGCAGGCAATACAGAAGAACTTACGCACCAAGGTCTCTATTGCGGTAGAAGGAATTCCGCCGCATGCGTGGGAGATGGCAGTTGTTGAGGATCTGATCGGGAACTCTTGCGCCGTGGAGGAGGTCGCGCCGGAGACTGCTGCCGCCGGGATCTGCGGCTCTTCAAGTTCACAGCGTGGACGTCGGACATCGAGTCGATCCCGGTGGCGCGTATGCTTGTTGTGCCGGAGCCGGCTGAGCCAGAGGGCACGCCTTCTCCGGCTAGGGAGTTCGCTGAGGTCGTGCGCACCCCTTCGCCGCCGGCGCGTGGCCGAACGGAGGTTCCGGCGCTGCAGTACAAGGTGCTGATCCACTTGACCGGAGTGGAGGAGGAGATTGATATCGAGGAGCAGCTATTCCAGATGGGCTCGCCGGGCGGTGGACGAGTGGCATCCCGGGAGGACGACTTCGACGTCGATCGCCGGCGTTTCCGCTCGGCTGCCGTGGCGGCGGGGCATCCCGGATGATCGCGGCCGGACCGGGGCGCCGGCAAGGCGGGGCCACAAGGACACGTGGCGGCCATGGTGCGTTCGGATTGGCGGCTACCGGCGAGTGGTAGGGCCCTCGCCGGCCGGTCGTGGTACGGGGACAGACCTGGTCAAAAGGAGTATGCGTCCAATTTGGGGCAGAGGCCCGTTGGAGGCAAAGCTGCCAACCCTGTCAGGCAACAGCCGCGTCAAGTTTGGCGGCCAATTCAAACTCCCCGACAAGATTCGCAGCCGGTGCCCGTGGCGATTGCGAGAGGCCACGGACGGATGTGGAGTTGCGTCTCTGCAGCGGATCCGAAGACACTGGAGATGATTGGGGAACATGTGGCAATTTCTGAGAGGCCACAAACGGACGAGGAGCTGCGCGCTGCAGCAGAACCGAAGACTCTGGAGACTAATGAGGATCTAGCTCGTGGAGGTGCGTGTGCCGCGGACGTTTCCGTGCAACAGGAGCTGGAGGATGGCACGCTGGCTTGTCTGTCGGTCCCTTTGGATGGCCGAGAGCAGAGCGGCCCAGCAGACAGTGAAGTGGACCCGACCTTGCTGAAGACGACTCGGAATGAGAACAATGTGGCTGTTTCGCCACCCCTGACAGCAGACAAGGATTGGCTGGGGACGGAGACAGACAACGACGCCTCATCCTCGGCTGAGCATGCGACAGCCTTGCATGGCATAAAAGAAGTTTCCCCTGGGTACATCAGAATTTCGCTTTCGGGAGCTGAGCCAGCAGGCATGCAATCAACAACGAGGGCCGTTGATCTGGAACTGGAGGGTACTGGATCGTCTGAGGAGAGCGCACCTCAGCTGTCGCCTTGCATGTCCTACACAGGGCCTAATAGTGACATGCAAATGGTTCCAAGGGGCATAGCTCGGCGAGTGGAGGAGGCTGTGTCGCAGGAGGAGGAAGAGCATCAATCTGGAGCGAGGCATGAGCAATGAGGAGATCCAAGCGCTCGCCAAGATCAAGTCTTTCTGCGCCAACATCATGAAGATGCTTGCGCCGCCACTGCTCAAGGAGATAGAGGGTGCGAGGACCTTGAATGCTGCCGCGGAACCGTTCACTCCACGACGGGTCACAAGGCGGCAAGCGCTGCAAGCATCAGGTGCCCCCACTGCGTCGAAATCGAAGAAGGTCACGGCGGCGGAGACGGCTTTGATCAAGGCTCTTGGCATTGTTCCGGAGGACCTGTCAGTTAATGAGGAGGATGTACACCTTTTCAGGAAGATTTTCGACTCCCCTCTACGTGATCAGCATGTCAGAGTCATGGCCTCGATTTTCGGCAAGGTGGCGCCGCCAAGCTTCGAGAGGATGGAGAGCTGCCAGGTGGTGATAGCAGCCGCAATAGATGCTGCTCGGAGTAGGAGTTCTTAGTCGCTCATGGATAGTCTTTTAGAGTTGTTGTGTTGGAACGTGCGGGGGCTAAATGACCCAGCAGAAACGGAGTCTTTGTGAGGGAGTTCGTGTCGACTCTTCATGTGAGCATTGTTTGCTTCCAGGAGACGAAAACGTTGGTTGTAGATGATTTCTTCTTGTTGCAATGCTTAGGCCCGTCCTTTGACGGTTTTGCTTACATCCCGGCGGAGGAAACTAGAGGAGGCATTCTTCTGGCGTGGGACAGTTCTGTGGTTAAAATTGATAATATTGCTTATGATAAGTACGCGATCACTGGAGAAGTCACAACAGGGGAAGGCAATCCCTGGTGGCTAACTACGGGTTATGGGCCGCAATCGGTGATCCGACAAGGAGCTGTTTCTAAACGAACTCACCAATAGGGAGGGCTTTTGTGCCACGGGCCGTGGGCCATTGCGGTGGACTTCAACATGATCCCGACCGCAGCTCGAGAAGAACAACAGTAACTTGAATCGTTCGACCATGGCGAGGTTTAGGAGTTTTATTCGTAGGCATGAACTTAATGACACATACGCGCACCTGTCGCCGTCCGTACACTTGGAGTAATGAAAGGGAGGATCCCACCCTATCTCGCATCGACAAAGTGCTAGCCTCTGTTGACTGGGATCTTGCGCATCCTGATGCGATACTGCAAGCGTTGTCCTCCTCGGTGTCTGATCACGCGCCAATACACTTAGCGCTGAGCGCGGCAATCCGCCCCAAGAGAAGATTTCGCTTTGAGCTGGTTTGGCTGAAACCTGGAGGGGTTCGAAGAGGCGCGTCGGGAGCGCCCGGGTCTCGTGATGAGGCGATTGTTGATCCGTTCAGGAGGCTTGATGCTTTGCCTCGAAAGCGCCGCGCGGAGGGGCCTCCGTGCTTGGGGTCGAGGAAATGTGGGAACATCAAACTTCAAATTGCCATGGCCAACATCATAATCCTCGGTGCTTGATGTCGCACGTGAGCAGCGGCAACTCGTCTTTGGGAGAAATCTAGCTTAGGAGGACGCTGAAACTCACGGTGCTGGGGCTAGCGCCTCTCGAGAGAACCATGGCCAGGCGGTAGATCACGCTCCGTGGTTAAAGGAGTGGACGCGAATACAAAGTTTCTTTCACATAGTGGCCAATGGAAGGCGCACAAGGAACTTCATACCGGCGATCAGGCAGTGGTAACGAGATGATCGCGGATCAAGCCGGTAAAGGTTGAGGTGTTCACGAGTCCTTCAGTAAGTCTGATTGAAAACCGCACGTTAGGGAGCACGAACCTTTGACCTACGTGCCCGAGGTTGCCGACTCATGACCCGTCCGACTTGGAGGCACCGATAACGGAAGAGGAAGTTTGGAGTATTATAAAGGAGCTGCCACCGCAGCAGCCCCCGGCCCGGATGGTTTCATCGGAGGGTTTTACCAAAAGGCTTGGCCCATCATCAAGCAGGATATAATGGCCCGTTCGGTGATTCCGGTGGCTCAAGCCATATGTTGGTGATTCCGCAGGTTTTGCAAGGTGAATCGTGGCTTACATAACCCCGATTCCCAAACGACCAAATGCGGAGGATGTTGGGGATTTCCGTCCCATAAGTCTTGTACACAAGCCTTCTCCAAGATATTCTCCAAGATTATGGCAAACAGGTTGCGAACCAAGCTGCCGAGCCGGTTAGCACAAATCAATCTGCGTTTGTTCGGAGCAGGAGTCCGCATGACAACTTCATGCTGGTACGACAGTGTGCCAGGAGAATCCATCGGAAAAACAGCGTGGAGCCCTTGTCAAGCTTGATATCACCCGCGCTTTTGATTCTTTATCATGGAGTTTTCCTCGATGGAGGTGCTACGGCATCCGGGCTTTGGGCCCAAGTATCCGCATTGGGTGGCGGTTTTGCTTTATACGGCAAACACGATGGTTCTTGTTAATGGTGAACCCGGTGACGTAATTCAGCATGCGTGTGGCCTGCGCGGTGGAGATCCAACATCCCCAATGCTTTTCGTTGTCGCCATGGAAGTTCTGACCAAAGCCATCTCCTTGGGTGGAGCGGGATCCGCCTGGCTGGCATTTGTTGCAACCCCCGGCTGGCATCACACCGCTCCAACGTATATCGATATATGCTGACGATGTCGTGCTGTTCACGTAACCCGAGAAACCGGAGCTGGCTGCGGTGAAGCAGATTTTGTACCTCTTCGGTAACGCATCCGGACTGCAAGTTAACTACAGGAAGTCAGCGGCGACCATGATTAGAGGAGGAGGCGTGATGCTAGGCTGGTCGGCTGAGTTGGGCCGTGATAGTTTGCACACTTCCCCATCAAGTATCTCGGGGCTCCAACTATCCATTAGACCGCTCACGAAAGCCCAGTAGGCAACCGGCGCCTGGATAATATCACAAGGATGTTGCTTCGCATGGCAAAAGAGGTTTGATCGCCAAGGAGAGCCGTCTCACCATCCGGTGAAAGCCGAGCATAAAGTCGGCAGGCCGGCGCACCACATTCTAGTGGAAGAGGCCCCCAGTATGGCTGCTCGAGGAAATCAACAAGTGGCTGCACGCTTTTTTCTGGATCGGGAAGAAGGAGGTTAAAGGGGCTCGTCTTGTTTCTTGGAACAGCATTTGCGTGCGGCTTGATCTAGGTGGGCTTATGCGGATCATTTGGATACTAGGTGGGCTAGGATCAAACCTCCAACGCAGAGTCTTGCACTCTCGAGTTCGTTGGCTCGGCTGGTCTAGGAACGGATGCATCTAAACCCTGGATTGGCTTAAATCTGCCCAAGGATACGGCAAGCGAGATCGGCTTTTCGAGTTTTGCCCGCCTTGTGCGGGCAATGGGAGCTCTATACTATTCCGGGAGGGACAAAGAACAAGGGAGGCTCGTGCAAGGAGGTGGCGCCAGCTCGTTTTGAGTTAGTCCCCACTAGGCGCAAAAATACTAGGAAAGTTTCTGGAAGCTCTCGCAAAACAATGGCTGGATGGAGTGGACATCGTGGGCACGCTTGATCGGAGGCGGCGAGACAATGTGTACAACTTTGGTCGGCCCTTGGCGACATACATTTACAGCCGATACTCCTGGGACTCTTTATCCCGGAAGGGTGCCAAATCGGGCGGTTACACCGCCAAAGATACCTATCGTCGTCGTGCCTAGGCGGGGTAAAATTCAGTCTTCATAGGCCTATCTCGGAAAGCTCGCGCACCCTTGAAGTGCAAGATCTTCCTATGGCTGGCATCTCTGAACCGGCTTTGGACGGACTGGCGACAGCGTGTTCGCCATGGACTTCGTGACGTGAACTAGCGCCTTGTTTTACCTGTCTTCAGGAGGAAGACACGGCACACAGCACATCCCGAGGACATTGCGTCTACGCCAGAGAAGTTTGGTATCTATGCCTAACCGGCATTGGTCCGAGCATTGCGGAGCCACAAAGGAACATCTCTTTTGAGGACTGCGTGGCTAACAGCTAGAAGTTTCATCAGGAAAGAGGATAGGAAGAGGTTTGATTCCCTGGTTATCTTGGTTGCTTGGATGCTCCGGAAACAACGCAATGCTAGGGTTTTTGGTAACACCAGTGGAATACCGCAGCTGTCGTGCAACCGGTGAGTCGGATTAGGGAGGAATTCTGCATTTGGGAGCAAGCGTTCTTAGGAGATAGGAGAGTGATGGGGAGAGAGTAGCTCTAGGTTTGGAGTAGGAGTGGTGTGTGTTGTTCACATCATTTGTGAGCAAATGGTGTGAATTCTTGTAATTATGTCTCTCTTCTATAAAGTTAAGGCACGCTATTGGCGTGTTCTCAAAAAAAAGAAACAAAAAGCACCCAGGAACTAAACGGGTTTAGGCACTAAATGGGACGTGCTGATGACCTGACGTGTGTTGGCAAGTTAGTGGGCGCATGATGATATGGCATAGCTGCATGTTGAGAAAAATAGGATAGTGGGGATGATCCTCTTAGTTATATAGGATTTCTTTCCCTGCTTTTGAAAGAAACCATTCCTTCCAACCCTGAATTCTACTCCAGATTCTCTCTTTGACATACTCAAAGCATTTCTTTCTAGATCTCCCTGTAGAGGTAGGCAACCCAAGATACTTTCCCCCCTCCACCTCCGCACCAAGACCCAAGGCTTGCAGCGCAAGTTCTAGTGGATGAAACTAGGGTTAGCGTAAATAGGAAGTTAAGAGTTATGGAAGTAGACTTTGGACTCAAATGAGTTTAGAATTAGTAGGACTAAGACCGGGTACTTGCGATGCGATTTTAGTGGTGTTAGGTGCGAAGACGGAGATGTTAGTTTAAAGGGACAAATAGTGCCTAAGAGGGACACCTTCCGATACTTCGGATCAATGTTGCGAAGCAATGATGACGTCGACGAGGATGTTTACCATAGGATCAAAGCGGGATGGATGAAGTGGCGACAATCATCTAGCATCCTATATGACAAGAAGGTCCCAGAAAAGATAAAAGGTAAGATCTATAGGATGGTAATCAGACCGGCGATGCTACACGGAGCAGAATGTTGGCCCACTAAAAGACAACACATCCAACTATGGAGATGCAGATGCTACGGTGGATGTGTGGCCATACAAAAGGACCGGATTATGAACGAGGTAATACGTTATAGGATATGGGAGGCAATGGCCGATGAGAAGTGGCCCAACACCGACTAAGGTGGTTTGATCATATCCAACGAAGACCTCCAGAAGCACCAGTTGACAATGGAATTATAAGGAGTATGGAAAATACAAGGAGGGGCAGAGGGCGACCAAAATTGACATCGGAAGAGGTCATAAAAAGAGACTTGAGTGATTGGAATGTCCCTACAGATTTGGCTCTTGATAGGACCTCATGGAAATCAGCGATCGATGTGCCGGAATCTTAGGGCATCTCCAGCGGCCCTACGCAGTTTAAACCCAAAATATGTCTGTTTTTCTCCGTTTGCGTTGGGCCGCGGACACGGAAATGGCTGTCTGACCACGTTTGTCAACGTTTGTCACTTTGGGCTCGGGGTTATCCCTAGCAGCCCGATGCATTTTGGTTCGGGCGATCCATTATGATTTATTATTTGACCTCACTTTCAACACAATCTCCTCATATGTATAGGAAAAAATAATGTTGCAATCAAATAAATTTAAGTAGCTTTGTACCTTTATTACATCTAAATAAACGACATAGTTCACATGCAATGTTGTGCAGGAAGAACATAGTTCAGAATTAAACAGACAAAAATAAGATGGGATGACTAGTACTCATTATCCTCATGGTTTTCAAATGCCCACTAATGCTTGATCGGATCCTCCTGAAGATGATTGTGAATGTTGCTATCATGGAGCTCAAGGTACATATGGAGGAACTCCTCAAACGTTCAAGCCCTAGGCTATGGGTCAGCTATCTTGCCCTGAAATTGCCATCCTTGGTCATGGAGGTTGTCGTCACACTTTTGCTCAACGATCATATTGTGCATGATTACACAACAAGTCATCACCTCCCACATGGTCTGAAGGTTGCATGTTCTAGCAGGGTGACGAAAAATAGTCCACCAAGCTTGAAGCACAACAAATGTCGGTTCTACATCTTTCCTAGATGCCTCTTGTTGTTTGGCAAATCTCTTATTTTTCTCTGTTTGAGGATCTCGGATCAGTCTTCACTATTGTGGCCCAGCTAGTATAGATGTCATCAACTAGATAATATGGCTTATCATATGCATTGCCATTGATCTCATGGTGAACCACAGGAGCATTGCCTTCAACAATCCTAGAGAATACTAGAGAGGGATGGAGCACGTTGGGAACCGACATGCCAAAGAAAGGGTACCAAATCCACAAATCATGTGATGCAACTACCTCAAGAATGATAGTGCATCTATCCACATGCCCGATATACTGCCCCTGCCAATGCAAATGGACAGTTCTTTCACTCCCAGTGCATGCAATCTATGCTATTCATTAGTGGAAACCCTCTTGCCTCATTGATCGATAACAGTCGGGTCTCTCAAATAAACCTCGCCGACCACTGTAATCATGGCTCGGTAGAACTTGTACATCGCGTCAAGGCAAGTGGTCTCGCTCATTCGCAAGTACTCATCGATAAGATCACCCAACGCTCCATATGCAAGCATACGAATAGCCGCGGAACAGTTCTTGTAAGAGGTGGAGCCTACCTTACCAATGGCATCAGGCTTGCATCTTAAGTAGGGATCGTGGTCCTGACACCTAGTAGAATAGTCAAGAACAAGTATCTTGCCATCCGAGAGCGGCGCTGGAACAGGTTCACGTTGAACACCGGCTTCGTGGGGTGGAAGTAGTCCCGCTGGAGCAGGTAGTTGTTAGCCTCTCAATTACACGCTACATTGACCTAACGAGGCCTCGTTGAGCCCATGCGCACCGGTTCTGCCGCTCGGTGTGGTCATGAATGAGGGTGGCCGCGGCAATCATGAACTCCGAAATGCGGTCTGACTCCTCATCCGATGAGCTGTCCATGACGGTGTTGAAGTTGGGTTCATCTGCGGCCAACAAGGAAGAATCAATGGCTAGTCCACATGGCTTAGATGGCCAAAAATGGTCTAGGTTTTCGTGCCTCAAGCTCGGCCTCGCAATTGGCCGAATAGGTCCTGGGCATCGATGCCGGGTGGGTAGGTCCGAGCAGACGGGCAGCAAACAGGTCCAGGAGAGATGCTGACAAGTGCTCTCTAGGGCACTAGCACCAATCTCGGTCTCCAACAAGTTGTGGCTTGATAGACGGCGCTGGCAATGGCGAGGGGATGGGGAAGCAGTGGCATCGCTCTAGGGTTGCAAGGGGCGGGAGGGACGCGATTTGGTGGCTACTGCGTTTGGTTTTTAGGGTTAGTTGAGGGGGACACGTGCGGATGCGGCTTGTCTCCGCGCCCGACGCATTGCCAGTCCAAATTTGGGCCGGGAATGTGTCAGCACGGACAAGCCAGCCACTTTGTGTTAGGCCGTTGGGCAAGAGTTTTACTCATTTTCTGTTCGTGCGGACCGAAACGGACACATTTTGTCCGTTTGCGTCGGGCGCTGGAGATGCCCTTAGTTTACTTGTTTTTTTTTCTCTATTCTTGTTTTGGTTTACTTGTGTTTCCGCTGGGTTTCATGTCTAGCCTACCCGAGTTGTTGTTGTGTGTTAAACTGACTTATGCTAAAGTTGGCTACTCTTGTGTGCTTTCAGCATTCCTGCAGCTTATTGCTTGGGGGACACTTGCTATCATGCCGGTTACGGGTGACACATTTACAACTGAAATGGTATGCATTCTGATTGGAAATCTCGGAGCATCTGTGACGGAAGTTGTAAGTGATGCTGTTGTCACGGAGTTTAGTAGAACACAGAAGAAAGGTGTACTACAATCTTATGCATTCATAGGTCTTGCAGCTGGATCCCTCCTAGGGAACTTGTCAGGTGGATACGTTCTGCTGAGAACACAAGAACCAAAGACTATGTTCACAGCATTCTCAGTCCTCCTTGGCCTTCAACTAGCACTCTCCATGAGTACAAAAGAAACACTGCCAAGTTCCCATGGCAACTCCAACAGTCTTCTTGTCAGAAGTTCTTTGTCGGTCAATCTTCGCAAGCAATTCTCGAACTTAATGACAGCAGTCCGCAAGGAAAGGATATTTTACCCACTTGCATGGATCATGACTTCGTTTGCTGTTGTGCCTAGTTTTTCTGGAACGATGTTCTGCTTTCAAACACAGTATCTGAAGCTTGATCCATCAATCATCGGTCTTTCAAAAGTAATGGGACAGGTCATGGTCGTATCTCTAACTGTACTTTACAACCGCTATCTTAAACAGATCCCTTTGAGGCGCCTTGTGTGGGGAGTTCAGATAATGTATGCTTTCGCAGTTCTGTCAGAATTGATTCTAGTGAAGCAAGTGAACCTTATGTTGGGAATACCGAACGAGATATATGTCCTCTGTTTCTCAGCTCTTGCTGAGGCAATTGCTCAATTCAAGGTCCTGCCATTCTCGATTTTGTTATCAAGCCTCTGCCCACCTGGTTGTGAAGGTTCGCTCTTTGCTTTCTTCACGTCTGGGTTGGTGCTTTCAGCAATACTAAGTGGCGTGTATGGCGTTGGGTTGTCTGCCCTGATTGGTTTGTCTGCTAGGGACTACTCGAACTTGCCTTTGGGTATTCTGCTGCAAAGTTTGGCTGCATTGTTACCCTTAGCGTGGATATCTTTTGTACCTGAAAACTGGACTGGGGATGAGAAGATTGTAAAGCAAAGATGAGCACATTGACATCAGATGTAGCATAACATTAAAGATCTGGATAGCTTTTTTTTTTTGAGAATTAAAGATCTGGATAGCTAATGAGTGACACTGTACAGGACTTTCCCCCCAGGGAACTCTATGGAATTACATGTATAGGTATCCAAAGGTGATCTTTCTTCACATCAATGTACTGCGTATAGCTCAAATGGTTTTTTGACAAATAGTGAACAACCATGCCTGCTGAAGAAAGTATTTTCCTGATGTCCTTTTTTGTTTATTTGTTTTAGAATGTGAAATAGCGTCATCAAGTTACTAACTTACTACCAGAAAAAGTATAGCCACAATATCACTAGCAGTGGCGCACCACTAGCAGTAGCCCACCACTAGTGGTGCACCATGGGAACCATGCGCCACCATGGCATGGTGCAGCACTAGTAAATCTGAGCATAGTTTAAAAATGGGCAAAATTTACCACCCGCTAAGCAATCGTGTACCATGGCATGGTATCTCAGTGGCGCACCATCAGCACACTCCCTTGTGGATTGTCTTTCTAGTTTAAATAAGAAAAAAATTGATAAAGTTTAAAAATAAAATCTTTCAAGATATCCATGTGTTATGTCCGGGGCGTATTAGGTGGAAATGGCCATATCCTGAAAATCTGAAAATTTTCACTTTGGACCGTTGGATCCTGTACGACTGGTTTAGATGCTCACATGACTACCCTCTTGTCATTTTACAAAAAACCACCCGCAGACACTTTACAATTTGCATTGAGGTCCTTCGCATATATTGTCTTGAAAAATCAGGTCCGCTAGTACATGTTGTGCCTTAGGGCATCTCCAACCGCGCGACCCAAACGGACGCGCTGGGCCGTCCGTTTTGGGCCGTTTGGGTGGCCGAGCGGACACGCGGACGGAGCCCCGCGTCCGCGCGTCCGTTTGGGTCGCGCGGTGCGCCCAACGCTGCAGAAATGGGTTGCGCCCCCGTATTGTATGATTTTGCTTGTAAATTGGCTATAAACGTCAAATAAATTATATAAAATGTTTCAAATGCTCAAAATTTATTACACAGTACATTGTCCACGCAATCAATGATAAAGTATTATTCAAATAAAATGTAAAACCGTTACAAATGCTTTAGGCTTCGGGATTTCCATCACCATTGTTGTTTGCAGCATTGTTGCCTACATGCTGCCACATGTGCTCGATCAAATCAGCATGCAGCTGGTTGTGTACAGCTAGATCTCGAATTTCATGGTGTGCATGAAGAATGTCCTGGAATGATGCTGGACCACCTTCAGGAGTAACCAACTCTCCCTAGCCCTCCCAGTCATTGTCAAAGAGTGAATCATCCCGCTCCACCTCAACAATCATGTTATGCATGATTACACAAGCGGTCATCACCTCCCACAGAGTTTGCACATCCCAGGCTCTGGTAGGGTGTCGGACGATAGCCCAACGAGCTTGGAGGATGCCAAACGCCCGCTCGACATCTTTTCGGGCTGCCTTTTGCTCTTTGGCAAACCCTGCCTCCTGCTCTGAGTTGGGTTTTCGGATTGTCTTCACGAGTGTAGCCCAAGATGGATAGATACCATCAGCAAGGTAGTACCCCTTGATGTAGTGGTGGCCACTGATCTCAAAATCCACATCAAGGGACTGACCGTAAGCTAGCCTATCAAACACCGGAGAGCGCTGCAGCACATTGATGTCATTGTGCGAGCCAGCCATTCCGAAGAATGAGTGCCAAATCCATGTATCCTGTGAAGCAACAGCTTGAAGAATGACTGTGCACCCCTCAGAATGACCGTTGTATGCCCCCTGCCAACCAAAGGGGCAGTTCTTCCACTCCCAGTGCATGCAGTCTATGCTGCCAAGCATCCCAGGAAACCCCCTGGAAGCATTGATTGACAACAGACGAGCTGTGTCCTCTGCAGTAGGTTGCCGGAGGTACTGTTCTCCGAACGAACCGATCACTGCTCTGCAGAACTTGTACATCGCTTCCAAGCCGGTAGACTCACTCATGCGCATGTACTCTTCTACTAAATCACCGGCAACGCCATATGCGAGCATCCTAATCGCTGCCGTGCATTTCTGGTACGAAGAGAGGCCTACCTTGCCAATTGCATCCACTTTCGCGCAGAAGTAGTCGTCGTACAGCTTGACGCCATCCATTATCCGGCGGAACAACGGCCTGGACATCCGAAACGCCGGCGAAACAGGGCCGGCGTGAACAATGCCTTGGGTTGGAAGTAGTCGGTGAAGAGCTGGTCGTGGCCGCGTTCTCTTTTGCGGTCCAAGGCGGCCGCGCGCCCGGCAAGGACCCCCGGTGCATGGGGATCCGCGAGACAATGTGCTCGTGGATGATCGGCGCAGCATTCGTGAAAAATTCGTCGTCGGAGTCCTCGTCGGACGACGTGTCGATGAAGTTCTTGAAGAAGTAGTCGTCGTCGCTGTCCACCATGATCTACAGATGAAAAGGGACAAATTTTAGATCGTCCATTTCATCGAACACCTCGCGAGCGAAGGCCATCCAATGCGTCCGTAGGGACCTGCAGGCAATGGCCGTCCCGGCCGACTTGCGGCCTGGAAACACGGTGCACGAGAGCTCACCTCCGGCGGCAACGGCGCAGCTGCTAAACGGCGGGAGGTCTCGCGACGGTGAGAGGACAACAGCGTCGGCGACGACGACGGCGTCCTCCGACTCTGCTACGAAGCGATGAAAGCAGCGCGGGGCCGCGACCTATGCTTCCGCCCTGCTTGCCGGCGTCTCGACGACGGTGGCCGGCGTCGACGCCGCTCACAAATCGCCGGTCCTTGGCTGGCGGCGGAGCGGCGGGAGATGTGTGCGAGGGGTTTATGTTTTGGAAGACAGACAGGCGGGCCAGGGGCGGACAAGGGGAGGACGCGAGCGGCCAGCATTTGGCGTCCGCGGCCACGCAAACTCGCCCCAGATTTGGGCCGGGTTTGGGTCGTCCCGGACGCCGCGGCCATCCGTTTTAGGGATGGGTCCGCGCGCTGGGCCGCGTTTTTGTCCGGCTCGACGCGTCCCATCCGGACGCGGTTTGGATCGCCCCGTTGGAGATGCCCTTACGTCCCTGGACCTTCCTGTGCCACCTTTGCTTGTTCCTGGATCTTCCTATACCACTTAACACTTCCCTTGTTTCCAGAATATGGGCTGAAGGCTGACCGGAATTTTTATGTGAGTAAATATTTGTTTCAGTTACATTGTGCAAATATTTTAGTTAAAGTTAGCAGTAGTGCACCTGGCAAGTAAAAAGAGAACTAAATAATAAAACTGCATAATCAATTAATAGATAATTTCCAGATAATGAAACATGGCATCATACATCAGGTAATCTAGGTATTATACAAACTTCATAAATTGTCAACCCCATAAGTAAAAAAGGTATCAACTAAGCATATCTACTTTTCAGGAACCACCCATCAGTGGCCAGAATAAAGTTTGCATTCATATTAGTTCTAGGAAGTAACAATCAATACATAACTTGCAGATAATATACATATTTCTAATATTACGAGACAACTGGTCAACTTCTATCATGCGTCAAGCGCTTCTAAATGAACCCAGTGCGTTGGTGTGCTTCAAATATCTGCAAAATAAAATTCACAAGTTTCCTGAGAAGACAACATTTAAAAAAAAATCCAGAAAATTATGTATGCAGAAGTTTTTGTGTAGCCCAGGAACATGAAGTATTTCACATTGAGAGGCTGCAGATCTATTCTTCTCCGATCTGTGCATACATTCAGTAGAGACATTCTACATCAAGTCGCCATTGTCTCATTTTGTACTACCTGTGTTTACCCTGTTGTAAAATAACACTTACAACGGTGAACACCAGTTCACTCAGTATTCAGGCACTGAAGCCAATGTAATTCTGCAAGGCAATAACCAATATATAGACACGTCCAGACTCCAGAATTTGAAGAGAAACTACATAGGCAGAAAGAATGAACCAAACCTACACCAATGTCGTTTCATCATAAATCAAAGGTTGTAGTCTACTGGTTGTAGGTCCCATTATTTCGGATGAAACTAATGTGGCTCCAGTAAATGCAAACTATGGAAGATGACTCAACTGGTTCAGAATAAGGAAATATGCTATGTAACTAGATCAACCGTACAGAAAAACATTGGCACAAAGATTGTTTGAAGTTCGTAAAGAAAAACCAACAGTATGGGTATATGACTTGTAGAAGTGCTCAGCATCAGCCAAATCTTTGAACTGCATGCCTATGGCTCGCTTTTTGCCTCATCACATTCCGGGGTCCAGGACGTCACCTGAAAAATTGATTATAATATCAGCAGAAAAATGTATGTGAGAGGGGAGAGGTAAACGAAAAGACTAAAGTCCAGATACACGCACACAGAAAAGATAGTTCTTCCTGCTCGTTGGTGTACAGAAGTCGTCTGATATGGTAGAGCTCGCTACAACAATGGATTCAACATCATCACACTCATTTGTTTCCACTGGGCATGATGACATCTCACTCGCCACGGGATCCATGAGAGCTGCCATTAATTATTACGTATGAAAATCAACTAATTTAGCATGTACTACAAGAGCAACAGCATTCATTTAGTGTACCTCAAGGGCTCTCGAAAATTTTGAATCCCCTTCAGCAAACATGGTCAAATATTTTTTTTGTTTGCACAAAGTATGATCATGTTTGTAGTACAGATAGGAGGTGAGAAACAAAAAGAGTTGCCAACAGAAAATTTGTATCTAACTAAAGCATAGTTAGAATTTATTCTTATTCAAGATCTACAAGACTACAACACAGATCTGTACTTCAAACATCATCAAATTAATTAATAGTGTTTCCCAATATAATAAGGTTACTAGTGGCATGTCAACTTCCATCATTACTCTATGTTAAAATTAAATTGCATGTCAAAGTTAGCATGCACAGAGAACCGGAAATGAGCAGCGACTTGATATACTGGTGTGCATACATTGGTCAATCTTTTTAGTTTGCACAAAGTGTGAATAAGGTGAGAAACAAAATGGTTTCACCAAGAAAATTTGTATCTAAATAAATTATTAATAGTTAGAAGCCTATTCTTATTCTGGATCTACAACACAGATATGTACTACAATGATCATCATATTAACATAGAATTTTTCTGAATGTAATAAGGTTACTCGCTGCATTATTGAAGTCTGAAACGTACATCTATATATATCCAAATTACTGAATGCCTGTAAAAATTGTACTACATTTGAAAGGCTTTCAAAAACAAGCACATGAAGTTTGGCTAATTAAATACTGCTATAAATTTAGGCAAATATGCAGTAGGATCCTCCTTATAGCAAACCGTGTGTCAACTTGAAGACCAAAGAATCGGACTCATTTCTGGCGCACGCAGGCAGAGTTCATTGTTGGCATCAACTGGCCACATCAATAAACAAACAAGATGAAAGCTAACTTGACTCATGGATGAACCTACTCTGCTGACATGGCAGCTAGCTTGCCAAAACTAATTAACCTTACTTGGACTCAACTAATTACCTGTGATGTTTTGTTTTTTCTTTGAAACCTGTGCCTACCTAGATAAAATTAGTAATTTTGTTTCAGTCAATTTCAATCATCATCAATAAAAAAAAATTGCATGCCGAATTTAGCTAGCACAGAACTTATAAAAATAAGGAAAACTCTAATCTAATATAATAGAAAATGAAACGAAACGGTCGACCCAGACATAGACGGTCGACCCAAGTGGATATACGCTATAAAATATATAGCGTAGCGAGCGTAGTTCAATGGTAAAACATCTCCTTGCCAAGGAGAAGATACGGGTTCGATTCCCGCCGCTCGCCCACTTAATTTAGTAAAGTACTATGATAAAAAGTTTAGTTTAGTTGACTATTTAACTACTTATATTAAATTAAGTATTAATTAGAATTAGGTGTTAGTCTAGTACCGTATCCCTTACTATTCTTACCTTTCTTTTGCATCCCACTCAAAAAAAGGGGGCCCTACAGAGCCGGAAAGGGCTACCTAAATCAGGTATTTACTAAGACAAACAAATCGGGTATTCACTAAGACAAACAACTGGCAAACTGCTTTTAAAGAGGAGGACTGCGCCTTTACTTTCATTTCATTTTTCTTTTCCGCAAGGTCAGGAGGGGTCCTGCATGTTCTTCTTGTGGAGGCAAGTGCCTTCGCAAACTGCTCAATTTTGCCCTCTAGGGCCGGGAACTCGTGAAAAGGAATAGCGACTTGACATACTCATGGACATGTATTGGCCAAAGTTTTGAGATGGTTAAACTCTATTAGTGATGGCACAGAAAGAAATTTCTACAAGACTAAACTCACCTCGTGGTGGACGAACTGAATAGAAAACCCTAGATCCAGGTGTCCACGCATAGTCCAGATGACCTATGTGGTGGTGGTGGGAGAGGACCTAACAGCGCGCTGCGGATGAGAAATGAGGCCACGAAATTCCAAGCGAGGGTCAGCTACGCGTCGGAGGCGAGCTGGGCAAGGCCGGCTTCGTCAGGTCGCCATGGTGCTCATACCGGAGTGGGGAGCGGAGAAAGATGAGAGGACGAGTAGATCATGAATGGGAAATTCGTTCTGCACCAGACACAAACGGGGCAGGGACTGAGGTGAAATAGGAATAGACGTATGGGGGTGTGGGGGGGGGGGGGCGGGGGGTTATGTGTAAAGTTCACGGTGGCTGAGTCGTAGGGAGAGATCTGACCACTTATAGCAGATCCAACGGATCTGGTGGGCATTTGCAGATTTGCAGAACTGCTGAGAATCCCTTGGGCCGCCGTCTTTCCTGCTTGACACGTGTCTAAATATACAAGAGAGAGAAAATTTCCCGTCCTTATCTCCAAAAGCCCCTATCTCCAACTACCCCGTACATACGTCACCGACGACACCCCTGTTTCGAGCTCCACCACATCCTGCCCCCGTCGCCGGAGAAGACGACGACGCCGGAGAAGACCTCATCGCCGGAGAAGATCGCGCTGCCGGATCCCCTTGCAGCATCCCGGTCTCCGACTAGCAGCACCGTCAACCACGACGACGCCAGTCACAGCACCAGTGGCCAACGCCAGCCCTGTCATAGCACCAGTGGTCGTCGCCGGCGCCACCCCGACATCTAGGAGTGCAGCGCTGCTGCTGGTGCATGCCTGGCTGCTCCGGCGCCCACCGATGACAGCTCCCGCAGAAGGGCAGCAGCGGTAGTGGGGGATTGCAGCTCCGGCGCCCGCCCGATGGCAACTCCGGTGGAAGGTAGTTGCAGCATCGGCGCGCGCCCATGGCAGCTCTAACGAACTGGATTTGCAGCGCCGGCGGTGATACATTGTAGCTCCGGCGGCGGGGCTTGCAGCTCGGCCGACAAGCATTTGCAGCATCCGCGGTAGGGGATTGAAGCTCCGGCTCGCGCCATTGCAGCTTCGACGGCGGGCAGCTCGGGCGATGGGGACTTGCAGCTTGCACAGCGGGCATTTGCAGCATCGTCGATGGGGAATTGCAGCTCTGGATCCCGACCTCTGCAGCAACGACGGCGGGGTAGACCGTCGCTGGCAGGAGCACCACCTTCTCATCGCAACTCCAGCGTACACCGTTGCAGCACCGGTGGCCGTCGTTGGCAGCTCTGCCGTCCACGGTCCACCACTCGCATCACTACATGGCGCACGGGCGAGCTGGCCTTCGTCCTCGTGGCCGTCGAGGAGGGAGCACCGACGGCATGCTCCTGCAGGGCGCCACACTCGCTCCCGTGAGGTAGCCTCCGCTCACATCTCGCCACATCTCTCACACCTAAGTTATATCTATTCATGTATTCATATTTATTGTGGATCTTTTTTCAAAATGCCTGGATTTTTGTAGTGTACATCTATCTAAGAAGGGCTTAAGAAGGTGCTGCCACGTTTAAAAAGGAATCAATAATGAACGAAAGTTCACCGAAGCCTGGCTTTTAAACATTTGTTTCCTGAATGATGTGTAATAGTTCAGGATCTACTATTCCTGTAATATGATGTATGCATCAATTGAACAATTTTCAACTGACTCCACATATCTTGCTAGGATCTGTGTACTTGCATTGCCGCAAAACGATGTGTAATAGTTCAGGGTCTACTATTCCTATAGTCATATGTATGCATCAATTGAAAAAAATTCATCTAACTCCACATATCTTGATAGCATCTGTGTTATGCATTGCTGCAAACCATACACATTACTTCCAACCATTCTGGATTTTTGTTTTTTAATTCAAGGTTTTGATTTTGTATTAGCACAAAGCCTTTAGGTTTGACCAATTTCATGCAAAATTCTACAAAAATATCTAATTTTAAGAATAATTCATATGATCTTCCTGATTATGCAACATAATACATTATTGATATGAGTTTTAGATAGTACGTACTGTGAAAAATTGTCTTCATAGAAATTTCCGCTGCAACGCGCAGGGTAAATGACTCTTATCAGCTGAATCAAATTCCAGAATTCGTGAAACCTCATGTATCAATGGATAAAGGCAACTGTACGGTCTTATTTCTGGGATTCGCGTTGGGTCTACCATTCGTAGTGCATGACCCACTTTGCAGAACCATCACCAGATAACAAAGCTGATGCAACGCGCTTTGTATAGGGGTAGGATGCGCGCATACCATGCGCCATGGGAATTGGATATATTTGAGTTATGTCCGACTACATGAATTTTTTTATAATTATACAAGTTTGGTGACATATAATTCATATTTATTTACCAAAATGGTGTTCAAAGTATTTTCTTATAACCATTCAAACTAATCCGGATGGAGCACTAATGTACAAAATTGTTATACAAAACTTATGTTCTAAATCAATGTGGTGTTCAAACTTTCAGCCAACTTAATTAAGGTTATATTCTCAATTCAATGGATGTGTAAACATTTGAGACATGGGAACACCAACTTAAAACCTTCCTTAATTACTATCGATCAAGTGAGCTTTTGTGAAAACAAATTTTATGTGTCTATGTGTATCGATATCCTTAATAATTTGGCCAAAATTAACTTGGGATTTGCTAGTTATCGGTAAGTAAAAAACTAAGTTCATGCATAGTCAAGTCCTACACCATTTGATTGCATCATGATGGGATGCAATTTTGGTTTCAATTGAGTTATTTAGTTGCAAGTGGAGTTAAAACCGAGTTTTTTAAAGTTACATGTGGGGATGCAACTAATAAGAAAATGCAGTAGGCCGTTTAACACTGAAGAGCTCTTGCCAAACATAAGTCATTAGATTATAAAACATAAAGTACACTGAATATAATTTTGAAAGGTTGTTTAGCCCGTCATTTTAGTGAAACAATTTCGATGCAATAAGAATTCAATCTTTTTTAACAAAGGAGGGGCTCCGAAGGGCCTGGATCCCATTAAGTGCAACAGAGGGGTAAATATTACAGATGGGACCTGAAAAATTTAAAAATAACAGATAGGTAATAGATTTTGCATGAGAGTGCTTACAAATAAATGTAAAAATGCAATCACGTCCTCTGATTCTCCTACAAAGAAGAACCTCTCCGGCCATGGCCATGTTCACCGCCGTCGAGGACAATACCACTTGGCACTGAGCCAACATTGAGCTTCATGACGAGCTCTATAAATGGCCTCTACATTGAGGTTGAAGAAACGCCGGCGAGCATGGCCACCACATGGCCTTCAGAGTCGGCCAACAATCAGAGGTCGTCGTGTGTACTCCAGATCGAGGAAATCCCCAATTCCAGGCAGGTCGGCTCCAGCAACGAATCTGGCATACTTCCATGTCCTCGCAATGCCTCCACTACGAGCAGAGAAGAATAGCAGGGTTGCGTCCAGCTCCGATGCCCAGCTGGAGACACGAGCCAAACTAATTGAAGGAGTTCATGTCATCACTCCATCCAATAAACTGCAGCACCTCGCCGCCACATGCTCTGATACTCTTCTCTCTGACTTCCCAATGCAAAATCATCAATTCTCTTGGAAAACCCAAACATTGCAGTCAACAGTCACTTGGGTTGGAAACTAATGCAAGCTCGTACTCCTACATGATAGCAGGATTTTGTGAAGTTTTTTAATTTAATTGGTCAAACATGCGAAGCATGTGCCATTTACTAGTACAAGATAGTTCCCCTAAGTAGTACCAGCACATAAGTAAACAAAAGAACTAGAGTCATCATCATCTGAAACAACAATCTATTCATATGGCGGCTCTTGCATCAACCTTTGAACATCATATACCTGAAAAGATGAGTGCAGAGTTTCTGCTCGTGCTTTCACCTGTTCCAAGATCGTCCAGTTGATCTCATGGACATCTGCATCGCCCAAAGTGGGAACCAAGTTGCATGCCACTAGCTTCTTCACATCAGCAGCAGCATGTAGGTCATCTTGAATTTAGAATACCATCCTAGGTTCATTCCTTTGTTCCGCCGAGTGGCCACATCCAAGTCCTTTTGAAGTCTCCTAATCTTAGCTTCCCCCGTGCCACATCCTTCTATTTTGTTCCTAGAAACATTTTCATCAGTGACACTCGCGACATCTGTGCTAAAATATTGTTTGGCAGGGACATGAGCAGTCACTTGCTTCTGCGAGTTGCAACGCATAAAATCAGTCGGCAGAAGGAAATATGTTGGTTGATTCATGTCACCACTTGAGTGACCCATGAGTTTCTGAACCTTAAATGATGGAGTCTAAAACTTTGCAACAAAAGGGTGTGTGCATCCTTTGGATTAAGAGGCCGGGGAGACCCCACTTCGAAGGAAAAATTAGGAAATCTGAAATCTATATCTATATATATACCATCTATACCACTCCAATCCACTATATAGTGTACGAGTAACTTTGAACATCAACCATTGGATATAGATAGGCAAATCCCAACATTGTTGATGGTTTGATCTGTTTCATTACATTAGATTATGTCATGTCTAGCATCTAGAAGATTCTATTGTTAGCCCTTAGCCCCATGAACACTAGTATAAAATTACCTCCTTAATGTTCATCTTAAGAGGAACCAGATGTGTTGATCCTAGGTGGCCCCTTAAATGATTGCTCGCTAGACCAATAGGACCAAAGTATGCCTCCTTTCTACCAATGTCTGCATCACTGGCACGCTCAATGTCTTTGCTAGGAACATGAGCAGTGGCTTGCTTCTGCAAATCGAAGTTCATCAAATGAATCAGCAAACAACACATATGACTAGCGGTGCGGTGATTTTTTCCTAATCTTAGTCGCATACTCCTACACGGTATGCCGATTGAGGCTGCAAATATGTTATTCCGCGAGATATTTTGCCTCCAAGAATCTTCGTAGGAATTCTCGAGTGGAATATCTAGCAGGCATTACAAAAAAATATGCTACTAACTGATACGTCTCCGACGTATCGATAATTTCTTATGTTCTATGCCATATTATTGATGATACCTACATGTTTTATGCACACTTTATGTCATATTCGTGCATTTTCTGGAACTAACCTATTAACAAGATGCCGAAGTGCCAGTTCCTGTTTTCTGCTGTTTTTGGTTTCGAATCCTAGTAACGAAATATTCTCGGAATTGGACGAAACGAAGACCCAGGGGCCTATTTTTCCACGGAGCTTCCAGAAGACCGAAGAGCATACGAAGTGGGGCCACAAGGTGGCGACACCACAAGGCGGCGCGGCCAAGGGGGGGCCCGCGCCGCCCTATGGTGTGGGCCCCTCGTCAGGCCCCCGACTCTGCCCTTCCGCCTACTTAAAGCCTCCGTCGCGAAACCCCTGATGCGAAAAACCACGATACGGAAAACCTTACCGAGACGCCGCCGCCGCCGATCCCATCTTGGGGGATTCTCGGAGATCTCCTCCGGCACCCTGCCGGAGAGGGGATTCATCTCCCGGAGGACTCTACACCGCCATGGTCGCCTCCGGAGTGATGAGTGAGTAGTTCACCCCTGGACTATGGGTCCATAGCAGTAGCTAGATGGTTGTCTTCTCCTCATTGTGCTTCATTGTTGGATCTTGTGAGCTGCCTAACATGATCAAGATCATCTATCTGTAATACTCTATGTTGTGTTTGTCGGGATCCGATGGATAGAGAATACCATGTCATGTTAATTATCAAGTTATTACATATGTGTTGTTTATGATCTTGCATGCTCTCCGTTACTAGTAGAGGCTCTGGCCAAGTTTTTGCTTTTAACTCCAAGAGGGAGTATTTATGCTCGATAGTGGGTTCATGCCCGCATTGACACCGGGACGAGTGACGTAAAGTTCTAAGGTTGTGTTGTGCTCGTTGCCTCTAGGGATAAAACATTGGCGCTATGTCCGAGGATGTAGTTGTTGATTACATTACGCACCATACTTAATGCAATTGTCTGTTGCTTTGCAACTTAATACTGGAGGGGTTCGGATGATAACCTCGAAGGTGGACTTTTTAGGCATAGATGCGAGTTGGATGGCGGTCTATGTACTTTGTCGTAATGCCCAATTAAATCTCACTATACTTATCATGTCATGTATGTGCATTGTTATGCCCTCTCTATTTGTCAATTGCCCGACTGTAATTTGTTCACCCAACATGCTTTTATCTTATGGGAGAGACACCTCTAGTGAACTGTGGACCCCGGTCCATTCTTTAATACTCGAAATACAAATCTGCTGCAATACTTGTTTTTACCGTTTTCTCTCGCAAACAATCATCTTCCACACAAAACGGTTAATCCTTTGTTACAGCAAGCCGGTGAGATTGACAACCTCACTCGTTTCGTTGGGGCAAAGTACTTTGGTTGTGTTGTGCAGGTTCCACGTTGGCGCCGGAATCCCCGGTGTTGCGCCGCACTACATCCCGCCGCCATCAACCTTCAACGTGCTTCTTGGCTCCTCCTGGTTCGATAAACCTTGGTTTCTTTCCGAGGGAAAACTTGCTGCCGTGCGCATCATACCTTCCTCTTGGGGTTGCCCAACGAACGTGTGAATTACACGCCATCAAGCTCTTTTCACGGCGCCGTTGCCGGGGAGATCAAGACACGCTGCAAGGGAGTCTCCACTTCTCAATCTCTTTACTTTGTTTTTGTCTTGCTTTATTTTATTTACTACTTTGTTTGCTGCATTTATATCAAAACACAAAAAAATTAGTTGCTAGCTTTACCTTATTTACTGTCTTGTTTTCTATATCAAAAACACAAAAAATTAGTTACTTGTTTTACTTTACTTAATATCATGCATGTTTTTATTTCCCTAGTTAAGCATAATGGAAAACAACAAAAATATGAGAGATCTTTATGAACTTTATCTTGAATTAGGACATGATGTGTTTGAAGAGAGAATTAAAAAACCCATGGAACTCTATATGCATGCTAATGGGAATGTTATTACTATGGATGCTTTGAACACCATTGTTGCTAATGCTATGGAAAATTATAAGCTTGGGGAAGCTGGCTCGATGAGCAGGATCTTTTTAGTACCCCAAGCATTGAGGAGAAAATTTTCTTTTATGATTACAATATGCCTCCTATATATGATGATAGCCACTTTGTTGAATTTGCTCCCACTACAACTAATAAAATTGATTATGCTTACGTGGAGAGTAATAATTTTATGCATGAGACTCATGATAAGAATGCTTTATGTGATAGTTACATTGTTGAGTTTGCTCATGATGCTACTGAAAATTATTATGAGAGAGGAAAATATGGTTGTAGAAATTTTCATGTTACTAAAACACCTCTCTATGTGCTGAAATTTTTGAAGCTACACTTGTTTTATCTTCCTATGCTTGTTACTTTGCTCTTCATGAACTTGTTTATTTACAAGATTCCTATGCATAGGAAGCATGTTAGGCTTAAATGTGTTTTGAATTTGCCTCTTGATGCTCTCTTTTGCTTCAAATACTATTTCTTGCGAGTGCATCATTAAAACTGCTGAGCCCATCTTAATGGCTATAAAGAAAGAACTTCTTGGGAGACAACCCATGTTTTTACTCCAGTATTTTTGTTTTATATTTGTGTCTTGGAAGTTGTTTACTACTGTAGCAACCTCTCCTTATCTTAGTTTTATGTTTTGTTGTGCCAAGTAAAGTCTTTGATAGAAAAGTAAGTACTAGATTTGGATTACTGCGCAGTTCCAGATTTCTTTGTCTGTCACGAATCTGGGTCTATCTCCCTGTAGGTAGCTCAGAAAATTAAGCCAATTTACGAGCATGATCCTCAGATATGTACGCAACTTTCATTAAATTTGAGCATTTTCGTTTGAGCAAGTCTGGTGGCCTAATAAAATCCATCTTTACGGACTGTTCTGTTTTGACAGATTCTGTCTTTTATTTCGCATTGCCTCTTTTGCTATGTTGGAAGAATTTCTTTGATCCACTAATGTCCAGTAGCTTTATGCAATGTCCAGAAGTGTTAAGAATGATTGTGTTACCTCTGAACATGTTAATTTTTATTATGCACTAACCCTCTAATGAGTTGTTTCGAGTTTGGTGTGGAGGAAGTTTTCAAGGATCAAGAGAGGAGTATGATGCAATATGATCAAGGAGAGTGAAATCTCTAATCTTGGGGATGCCCCGGTGGTTCACCCCTGCATATTTTAAGAAGACTCAAGCGTCTAAGCTTGGGGATGCCCAAGGCATCCCCTTCTTCATCGACAACATTATCAGGTTCCTCCCCTGAAACTATATTTTTATTCCGTCACATCTTATGTACTTTGCTTGGAGCGTCGGTTTGTTTTTGTTTTTTGTTTTGTTTGAATAAAATGGATCCTAGCATTCACTTTATGGGAGAGAGACACGCTCCGCTGTAGCATATGGACAAATATGTCCTTAGGCTCTACTCATAGTATTCATGGCGAAGTTTCTTCTTCGTTAAATTGTTATATGGTTGGAATTGGAAAATGCTACATGTAGTAACTCTAAAATGTCTTGGATAATTTGATACTTGGAAATTGTTGTGCTCATGTTTAAGCTCTTGCATCATATACTTTGCACCCATTAATGAAGAAATACTTAGAGCTTGCTAATTTGGTTTGCATATTTGGTTTCTCTAGAGTCTAGATAACATCTAGTATTGAGTTTTGAACAACAAGGAAGACGGTATGGAGTCTTATAATGTTTACCATATGTCTTTTATGTGAGTTTTGCTGTACCGTTCATCCTTGTGTTTGTTTCAAATAACCTTGCTAGCCTAAACCTTGTATCGAGAGGGAATACTTCTCATGCATCCCAAATACTTGAGCCAACCACTATGACATTTGTGTCCACCATACCTACCTACTACATGGTATTTATCCGCCATTCCAAAGTAAATTGCTTGAGTGCTACCTTTAAAATTCCATCATTCACCTTTACAATATATAGCTCATGGGACAAATAGCTTAAAAACTATTGTGGTATTGAATATGTACTTATGCACTTTATCTCTTATTAAGTTGCTTGTTGTGCGATAACCATGCTTCCGGGGACGCCATCAACTATTCTTTGTTGAATATCATGTGAGTTGCTATGCATGTCCGTCTTGTCCGAAGCAAGAGAGATCTACCACCTTCATGGTTGGAGCATGCATATTGTTAGAGAAGAACTTTGGGCCGCTAACTAAAGCCATGATTCATGGTGGAAGTTTCAGTTTGGACATATATCCTCAATCTCATATGAGAATAATAATTGTTGCCACATGCTTATGCATTAAAGAGGAGTCCATTATCTCGTTGTCCATGTTGTCCCGGTATGGATGTCTAAGTTGAGAATAATCAAAAGCGAGAAATCCAAAATGCGAGCTTTCTCCTTAGACCTTTGTACAGGCGGCATGGAGGTACCCCATTGTGACACTTGGTCAAAACATGTGCATTGCAAAGATCCGGTAGTCCAAGTTAATTAGGACAAGGTGCGGGCACTATTAGTATACTATGCATGAGACTTGCAACTTGTAAGATATAATGTACATAACTCATATGCTTTATTACTACCGTTGACAAAATTGTTTCATGTTTTCAAAATAAAAGCTCTAGCACAAATATATCAATCGATGCTTTCCTCTTTGAAGGACCATTCTTTTACTTTTATGTTGAGTCGAGTTCACCTATCTCTCTCCACCTCGAAGCAAACACTTGTGTGAACTGTGCATTGATTCCTACATATTTGCATATTGTACTTGTTATATTACTCTATGTTGACAATTATCCATGAGATATACATGTTACAAGTTGAAAGCAACCGCTGAAACTTAATCTTCCTTTGTGTTGCTTCAATGCCTTTACTTTGATTTATTGCTTTATGAGTTAACTCTTATGCAAGACTTATTAATACTTGTCTTGAAGTACTATTCATGAAAAGTCTTTGCTATATGATTCACCTGTTTACTCATGTCATTACCATTGTTTTGATCGCTGCATCCACTACATATGTTTACAAATAGTATGATCAAGGTTATGATGGCATATCACTTCGGAAATTATCTTTGTTATCGTTTTACCTCGCTCGGGACGAGCAGTAACTAAGCTTGGGGATGCTTGATACGTCTCCGACGTATCGATAATTTCTTATGTTCTATGCCATATTATTGATGATACCTACATGTTTTATGCACACTTTATGTCATATTCGTGCATTTTCTGGAACTAACCTATTAACAAGATGCCGAAGTGCCAGTTCCTGTTTTCTGCTGTTTTTGGTTTCAGAAATCCTAGTAACCAAATATTCTCGGAATTGGACGAAACGAAGACCCAGGGGCCTATTTTTCCACGGAGCTTCCAGAAGACCGAAGAGCATACGAAGTGGGGCCACGAGGTGGCGACACCAAAAGGCGGCGCGGCCAAGGGGGGGCCCGCGCCGCCCTATGGTGTGGGCCCCTCGTCAGGCCCCCGACTCTGCCCTTCCGCCTACTTAAAGCCTCCGTCGCGAAACCCCTGATGCGAAAAACCACGATACGGAAAACCTTACTGAGACGCCGCCGCCGCCGATCCCATCTTGGGGGATTCTGGAGATCTCCTCCGGCACCCTGCCGGAGAGGGGATTCATCTCCCGGAGGACTCTACACCGCCATGGTCGCCTCCGGAGTGATGAGTGAGTAGTTCACCCCTGGACTATGGGTCCATAGCAGTAGCTAGATGGTTGTCTTCTCCTCATTGTGCTTCATTGTTGGATCTTGTGAGCTGCCTAACATGATCAAGATCATCTATCCGTAATACTCTATGTTGTGTTTGTCGGGATCCGATGGATAGAGAATACCATGTCATGTTAATTATCAAGTTATTACATATGTGTTGTTTATGATCTTGCATGCTCTCCGTTACTAGTAGAGGCTCGGCCAAGTTTTTGCTTTTAACTCCAAGAGGGAGTATTTATGCTCGATAGTGGGTTCATGTCCGCATTGACACCCGGGACGAGTGACAGAAAGTTCTAAGGTTGTGTTGTGCTGTTCCCACTAGGGATAAAACATTGGCGCTATGTCCGAGGATGTAGTTGTTGATTACATTACGCACCATACTTAATGCAATTGTCTCGTTGCTTTGCAACTTAATACTCGGAGGGGTTCGGATGATAACCTCGAAGGTGGACTTTTTAGGCATAGATGCGGTTGGATGGCGGTCTATGTACTTTGTCGTAATGCCCAATTAAATCTCACTATACTTATCATGTCATGTATGTGCATTGTTATGCCCTCTCTATTTGTCAATTGCCCGACTGTAATTTGTTCACCCAACATGCTTTTATCTTATGGGAGAGACACCTCTAGTGAACTGTGGACCCCGGTCCATTCTTTAATACTGAAATACAAATCTGCTGCAATACTTGTTTTTACTTGTTTTCTCCGCAAACAATCATCTTCCACACAATACGGTTAATCCTTTGTTACAGCAAGCCGGTGAGATTGACAACCTCACTGTTTCGTTGGGGCAAAGTACTTTGGTTGTGTTGTGCAGGTTCCACGTTGGCGCCGGAATCCCTGGTGTTGCGCCGCACTACATCCCGCCGCCATCAACCTTCAACGTGCTTCTTGGATCCTCCTGGTTCGATAAACCTTGGTTTCTTTCTGAGGGAAAACTTGCTGCTGTGCGCATCATACCTTCCTCTTGGGGTTGCCCAACGAACGTGTGAAATACACGCCATCACTAACAAGCAGCGGAAGCAAGCAATAAACTAGTTTCGGAAATAAAATACATAACAAAAGCTGCCGGACAAAGTGTTGAACCTTGGTCGACTGGGGAGGTGGCGCGTTGGCCTTTCGGTTTGGTTTGGTGGATCATTGTGGTGCTTTGTGTACTGATCTCACCGGCCAGTGCGATGGACCAGTGAGTCGGGGAAGTAGATTCGACGAAGCAGACGGAGTGTGGTTGACGGCGTCACTGAGCTGGCTCTGGCGAGGTGGATGTCGGTTATGGATGTAGTACAAGACTTGAGTGAGAGGGAGCGAGACTAGAGCAAGGTAGCGAGAGAGTCCCTAGAAGATAGGATCCCGCCAATATCCTGCAAAAGAATTAAACTAGAAAATCCCGCCAATATATGGCACCAAAATATGCTGCTGAATTGCGGGCAGCTCATAGCTTGTGCACAAATAAAATGGTAAAATCCAAAAAAAAAATAGTTCAAAAAAAACTCTAGTAGGCAAAGTCGCTAGCTGGCCATGAGAAGATGCACTCCGCAAAAAAGTGTCTTGATAAGCTAGTCTTCTATGGATCTTGGATTAACCCTGCTCGATCAAAAGGTGGGTACAAAAGACAAGAAAATTCAAAAAATAATGGTGGTAGAAAGATATAAACTCTCATATGTAAACTCTAAACATGGCCAACTCAAAAACATGTCTCATATTATTTGTACTTCTTCCGGTCCATATTACTTGCCACTAAAATGGATGTATCTATAAATACATCCATTTGAGTGGCATGTGTATGAATAGGAGTAGTAGATCAAGGAGTTGCGAGAGCTTTCCCTTAGAAGCTAAAATATGTGAAACAATGGAGGAAATAATGTGAGCAGGAGGAGGGTGAGGACCATACATGATATCAGTACTTCCCCCAAGTCAAACTGCTCCTCCTCTTGCGCAAGGTGGAAAAAAGGGTCTTTGTTTTTTTTTTTACTTGATGAAAAAAGGATCTTCGTTTAGCCCCGGAGTCTTCGCATAGAACCTCGCTAACACTCGAGAAATGGAGCCCCTCTCCGCTGGGCTCCATAAATGCTTCAGTGCTCGTGTCCGACTATTGAAGACACTGGCAAGTGCATGTCAGGGGGACAGAGAATAAGTTGCGTCCACGCGTCAGCGCGTCCTGTCGCTTAGAGAGAGAGAGAGAGAGAGAGGATTCTTCTCCCAAACATTTGTAAACTATGCTCCATGAGCAAGTTTTGCTTACTTTTTTTGAACCATCACTTGGTTGGTTTCAAATCTAGGGCTGCCAGATTTGCAGGGTACCTCCTGGTATTTTTTACGAAAAAAGAAGTTATGAATTTCATGTATGTACATATACAACTGAATTTTGAATTTCAAACAGATCTAGGTCAATAATAAATCCATATATAGTTGCACATCGAGATAATTCCTCATGCCTTGTAAGTGGCCATCCTTCGAGGCCTACTACCCGTGAGAATTTAAGTGGTGTCAATGTGCAACTTATATTGTTGGTTGCCACTCCGCGCACGCGCGCACGCGCGCACACACTCTCACTCATTTTGCCAACCTTGTGAATAAGTAAAATAGAAAATACACTATTATTATTTTGCATAGCAGCAAAAAACTAGAGTATGCAAAGTCGATGGCCGTGAGAAGATTCACATATGTGCCAAAAATGGATCTTCACAAGAAAGTTCGCTACAGATCCTGCATGAACCCTTCCCAAATAGGTACAGAAGACAAGCAAAGTCATACATGTAGGGTACAAAAGTTTGTCAATGTGTTTCCCCATAACCTTTGTATGTGTGGTTTGATATTTTCCTTGGGATCTAATCACATGTTTGACTCAAAGCCCAAGTTTTGCAAAAAGAAAACTCTTTTTCTTGTTTTAAAATTTGGCTCAAACTTGCGGTCTCTGACATTTGGTATATGTGTAGTATCTGACCTCCAACAAGTATTTTCTTCGATGTTTTGAATTATAATTTATGCACATACATTTCAATTTTGAATTCAACTAGCTAGGTGGCCCGCGCAAATTGGGCGGCTAGCAATGAGATGATTTGAATCTTCACGTCTGATGTGTTCATGTTCTTCTTGATAACATTTTGAAACATTTTAAGAGAAAGTGAAAATAAATAAATTAATTAATTTTACCTAATATATAGAGCTTACCAACTACCCACTCTTTTCAATGTGGGTGATATTACACATGTTATAAATGCAGTAGATGGGTAACTTAAGTTTTCATTGTTGCTAGCTAGTAGTTCTCATTGCCATATTATTTCTGAGATCTTTAGAAACATCGCCAAATATTGTGATGTACCACTAGTAGAAAACCTCTCATCCATCTAAGCCATTGGTACCGGTTCCCTTACGAACCGGTACCAATGGGGCCATTTGTACCGGTTTGAGGGCTCAGGTGGGCGAGGAGCTTTGGTACCGGTTTGGGAGGGGCTTTCGTACCGGTTCGTGTTAGGAACCGGTACGAAAGGTCTTCGGCCAAAATTCAGACGCGTGGTGGGGCCCGGGTTGGACCTTTGGTACCGGTTCGTAACACGAACCGGTACCAAAGGGTACCCAGCCATATCAAATCGCCCGGATCGCCCGATCCCCTCGCTCGTGGCTCTCATTTTTCTCTTCTTCCTCACACTCTAAATTTTTCTCCACCTCTCACACTCCAATAATCTTTATTTTTCTCCAGCATTATAACAAGATTAACGACCTCCATCTATCCAAGGGTTAGCAATATCATCCTTTCTTCCGGCGTTCCTAATTTAGCTCATTTCTTTGGTAGTTTAACTCGTACTATTTTTCTAGTGCTAGCAAGGTGTTTGATGAAATGACTAAGTTAGGGATTTTACTTTTTTATAATCAATTTGAGCTGAAATTATGGTATATTTTGTAGGTTTTAATTAGTATGATCCCCGTCCTCACCGCCGTCGATCGCTAGCGTCGTCCCCTAGCCGGCACCGTACAACCTCGGTGAGCCTCTTCTTTTTTATAAAAAAAACTTAGTTTTATGTGATGAACTTGAATATTAATTAAGTTGGTCACTCATATATCCATGATGTTGTGTACTTAATGATTTTTGATATACATATAAAATGCAGATGAGTCGACAATGGATGTACGGTGACCGGTGCCATCCCGAGTTCATTACTCGGCATGCATTATTTTCTCAACGTGGCTGAGGCAAACGAGGCAGTCGAATGGTTTCATGTATTGTCCATGTAGTTCCTGTAAGAATATGAAGGATTAATCTACCTCGAAGACCCTTCACGTCCACTGCTGGAGAATGGTTTCATGCCCAGCTATAATTGTTGGACCAAGCACGGAGAAAGAGGGGTTATATTGGAAGACAACGAAGAAGAAGAGGATAGTGACAACTATCCCTTATTCACCGAAGACGGTGGTAGTAGAATGGGGAAGACGAAGGCGAAGAAGAGCTCATTTTCGATGAGCCGATTTTTGATGACCCGGATGACGATTTGGGTCGGGCCATTCTTGATGCGAAGATGAACTGCGGAAATGAAAAGGAGAGGTTGAAGTTGGAGAAAATGTTAGAGGATCACAACAAACTGTTGTACCCAAATTGCGAAAATGGTCAGAAAAAGCTGGGTACCACGCTGGAATTGCTGCGATGGAAGGCGAGAGAATGGTACTTCGACAAGGGATTTGAAAAGTTGCTGAAAATAATAAAGAAGATGCTTCCAGGGGAGAACGTGTTGCCCTCTAGCACGTACGAAGCAAAGAAGGTTGTCTGCCCTCTAGGATTAGAGGTGCGGAAGATACATGCATGCATCAATGACCGCATCCTCTACCGCGGGGAGTACGAGAATTTGAATGTATGCCCGGTATGTAGTGCATTGAGGTATAAGATCGGGCGAGATGACCCCGGCGATGTTGAGGGTGAGTCCACCCCCGGGAAGAGGGTTCTGCGAAGGTGATGTGGTATGCTCCTATAATACCACGGTTGAAACGTTTGTTCCGGAACAAAGAGCATGCCAAGTTGTTGCGATGGCACAAAGAGGACCGTAAGAAAGATGTGATGCTTGAGACACCCCGCCGACGGGTCGCGAGTGGAGAAAAATCGACAGAGAGTTCAAGTCATTTTCAGATGACGCAAGGAACTTAAGATTTGGTCTAAGTACATATGGCTTTAATCCTTTCGGGGAGCAGAGCTCCAGTCATAGCACCTGGCCAGTGACTCTATGTATCTATAACCTTCCTCCTTGGTTGTGCATGAAGCGGAAGTTCATTATGATGCCAGTGCTCATCCAGGGCCCGAAGCAACCCGGCAACGACATTGATGTGTACCGAGGCCATTGGTTGAAGAACTTTTAGAGTTGTGGCGTGACGAAGGTGTACCTGTGTGGGATGAGCACGAACAAAAGGAATTTAACCTACGAGCGTTGTTATTTGTAACCATCAATGATTGGCCTGCTCTTGGTAACATTTCAGGGGCAGTCAAACAAGGGATACAATGCATGCACACACTTGTTTAGGTGAGACTGATAGTAATTATTTGGGAAACAAGAATGTGTACCTGGGGCATCGTCGATTTCTTCCAAAACAACATCACGTAAGAAAGAGAGGAAAGCATTTCGGAGGTGAGGCAGATAACCGAACGAAGCCTACCCGCCCTAATGGGGAAGTTATATATGATATGGTCAAGGATTTAGAAGTGATCTTTGGAAAGGGTCCCGGCGGACAATCTGTTCCGCATGATGTTGACGGACACGTACCCATGTGGAAGAAGAAGTCGATATTTTGGGAGCTACCCTACTGGAAATTCTTAGAGGTTCACTCTGCAATCGACGTGATGCACGTGACGAAAAATCTTTGCGTGAACCTGCTAAACTTCTTGGGCGTGTATGGGAAGACAAAAGATACACCGGATGCACGGCAGGACCAGCAAAGTATCCACGAAGGAAACAACCTGAATCCAGAGAAGTATCAAGGTCCCGCCAGCTATGCTCTTACCAAAGAGGAGAAGGAGATCTTTTTGAAGTCCTGAGTAGCATCAAGGTCCCGTCCGGCTTCTCGTCGAATATAAAGGGAATAATAAACATGTCGGAGAAAAAGTTTCAAAACCTAAAGTCTCATGACCGCCACGTGATTATGACACAATTACTTCCGGTTGCATTGAGGGGGCTTCTGCCGGAAAATGTTCGAGTACCCATTGTGAAGCTATGTGCGTTCCTCAATGCAATTTCTCGGAAGGTGAGCAATCCACTTACTCTACAAAATTTACAGAAGGATGTGGTACAATGTCTAGTCAGCTTCGAGTTGGTGTTCCCACCATCCTTCTTCAATATTATGACACATCTCCTAGTTCACCTGGTCGAAGAGATTGGCGTTCTCGGTCCTGTATTTCTACACAACATGTTCCCCTTTGAGAGATTCATGGGAGGCTTAAAGAAGTACGTTCATAACCGTGCTAGGCCAGAAGGAAGCATCTCCAAGGGCTATGGAAGAGAGGAGGTCATTGAGTTTTGTGTTGACTTTATTCCTGACCTTAAGCCGATCGGTGTTCCTGAATCGCGCTATGAGGGGAGACTGCGTGGAAAAGGCACGCTAGGAAAGAAATCAGCAACGTGTATGGACGGACATTCTTTCACTCAAGCACACTACACAGTTCTACTTAATTCCATCTTAGTGGCTCCGTACAAAGAGGAACACAAGGAGATCTTACGCTCTAAATACCCGGAGCAACGTGAAGATTGGATTGATGGAGAACACATGAAGACTTTCGGCGGTTGGTTGCAAACACGTCTCATGAATGTCACCGATGACGAGCAGCTGTACTTGTTGGCCAAGCAACCATCTTCTACTATATCGACTTTTCAAGGGTACGAGATTAATGGGAACACATTTTACACTTTCGCCCAAGACAAAAAGAGCACCAACCAAAACAGTGGTGTCCGCTTTGATGCGAGAAGATGGCAATGGGAACAAGGTCACATATTATGGGTACATAGAGGAGATATGGGAACTTGACTATGGACCTAATTTCAAGGTCCCTTTGTTCCGGTGTAAATGGTTCAACCTGAAAGACGGGGTACAGGTAGACCCGCAGTACGGAATGACTACAGTGGATTTCAAGAATCTTGGGTACGACACCGAATGACATGGGCATACCCTTCGGGTACCCATTATTAGTATACCTGGCTCGGCCCAATATGGAGAAGACCAAATATGGAGAAGGCCCAACAAGGCAACCCGAAGAAGTAGTCGACTAGGACTCTTGTAAAACCCTAGGCTGGTTGCATATATAAAGCTAGCCAGGGCACCCGAAATAAAAAAAACAACAGAGGACAATAGATAGACAACATAACTCCGCCTACGGCGGTATCCTGTAAACACATCATATACTGGATTGCTAGCAGCACGTAGGGATCCTCCACCGAGGGGACCCGAAGCTGGGTACGTCGTGTGCCTAATCTCGACCCCGGAATCTCCATCGTCGCTCTTCCCGAAACCCAAGTCTACAATACGTAGGCATTGGCGAGGTGATCCCTCGTCAATTGGCGCCGTCTGTGGGAATCGCGACGCTGGATTTTGTTATCTGGGCGGGATCCTTCATTATCGACAACATAGATAGCGTCTGATCGGTTCGTCATCATCAACAAACAACAGCTGTTCCGTCAACAGCCGTCGAAAAATCGTGCGAAATTTCAACCGATGAAGTTGCAAAGCTACCGGTAGCAGAAATCCAGAATACCTCTTCGTGAAGCAAAGGAATCGGCCACAGGAGACGAGGCATCAATGCAAGAGTCCTAGGCGTACAGCTCGTGGATGAATCAGCGACATTCATTAAACATGGTTCCTAGGCGCAGCCGTGAAGTCGCCTAAAACAAAAAGCAGATTGGTGGACAGCGGTGGCCTATGAGCTAGCCTACGTAAAAGCTAAGATCCCTTTCCGACAAAGCTTGCAGGCACTTCACATGAATTACCAAGGAAAGCAATGGATCAAGCATCATACGTGTGTGGCCGCCGCGGGAGAAATCCAAAAAAGGCAACATGCAAGGAGATCAAGTCCAATCCAAAATAAAGCAATCGGCGCCATACTTTTCATCACGATCAACCCCGGCTGCGCGGATTGACCGTCACGAAACCCGATTTCATCCGATACAAAAATATTTCTAACTAATTACTATTTGCAAATTTTTTTTTTTGGCTAAATATTTTGTGGCCCGTACTATTATTTGCACGCAGGTTTTTGCGCCGCAATATACCTGCAGATTGAAACAAAGCTTCGACTGCGGCGCACTCGTCTTACTCGGGGGTTCGCCGGCCATGGACCCGACATCGCGGACCCGATATATTCGGGTGCTCGCCCGTCCTCTTCATCAACTACTTCCGTTTAGATGCCGCGCAACTTCATCGACCGCGTCCGCCGCACGACCTGCTTTCACGTTGGCTTCGCCGCACCTGATAATAAAGCTAAGTGTTCCTCTTTCAAAAGTTAACTATTATTTAGTTTCGCCACACCCAAATATTCGGGGGCTGCAACATTGCATCATTACAGCAAATTTACCCGACATTTGGGGCTGCACCATTACTTCGTTACCACAAATATATTCAGTTACTTGGTGAATTTCTTTTCATCGGCTTTGGATATATCTTCTCCGGCTCAGTGGAATTATTTTCTCCGGTTCAGTGAAATTATTTTCTTCGGCTCAGTGGAATTATTTTCTTCGGCTTAGTGGATTTCTTCGGCTCAGAGGATTTATTTTCTTCGGCTTACTGGATTGGTTTTCTTCGGGTTATCACTGGTTTTCGCTAATATAATACTACCGGGCGGATTTCCGGGACAGTGGATTTATAATCGATAGTTATTACCGGATTTATTTCTTCGGGTCAGCGAAATTATTCGGATTCATCTATGTGGATTGGGTTTACTCTTATACAATACTACCCGATGCGTTTCCAGGTCAGTGGATTCATCTTCTATGGTTATTATTGGATTTATGTTTCTTCGGGTCAATGGATTCATCATCTATGATATTGGCGGATTCATTTTCAATATATGCTTCATGGGTAATGGCGTAATTTTCAACGTGGATTCATCTTAAATACTTCATCTTGGATTCATCTCCAGTGCTTCATTTTTTATGGCGTAATCTTCAATGGTTCAATCTTCAAACGACTTCATCTCTAATGGCGTAAATTTTCGGCTGATTCATATTATATTATTATCAATGGCTTCATCCTAAATGGCTTCACCTTATATAACGCCGCGACTTCGTCAACTTCTTCTGACATCACGACTAACACTCGGGGGCTCGACAACAACTTCGCCGCGGGTCACAATTGCGACACGGCGTATAAGAAACAATCATGACATCACCCCAGCAGCGCTCGGGGGCTAGGCTATTTCTTCATCAACAATTTGGCGGCATCCACGTCTCTATTTGGTAGTTTCTACTTCAGCTCGACTTCTTCTCGGCACTCGAAGACTTCATCACATCGACCCCGTCGTGCCCAATAAGCTAAGTGTTCCTTTGCTTTGCATAAAGTTGATTATCATTTACTTTCGCCGCACCCGACACTCGGGGGCTGCGCCATACTTCTTCACTTTACATCTCAGGTCGACAGAAAGAATAATTGCGCCTACAAAAAAGTCTTCAAGGATGAACCCGATAAAATTATCTTCAAGGATGAACCCGATGAAATCTTTTTCAGAGAGGAACCCGACGAAATCTTTTTCAGGGAGGAACCCGACGAAATCAAAAGAGAACCCGACGAAATTGTCTTCAAAAGAGAACCTGACGATATCTTATTCAGGGAGGACCCGAAAAATTGTCCTCAAGGAGGTCCCGAAAAATTGTCCTCAAGAAGGTCCCGAAGAATTTTCCTCAAAGAGGACCCGAAGAAATTTTCTTCATGGAGGAACTCGACGAAATTTTCATCAAGGAGGAACCCAAAAAAAAAAAAAAAAAAAAAAAAGAGAGGATGAACAAATCTTCGGGTCCATTGACTCGTCATATTGTTCCGAGCAAGAGCATCAGTGATATACCTGACAATATAGAATAATCAATATATTCGGCTGTCTCATCAAGCCCGAGAGAAAAATATAGAAGAACCCGCAAAATGGGTCATTGCATCAGCCGAACAAGGCACTCGACAATATATTCTCAGAACGCCAAAGTTGCGATCAATTTCTGAATGCCGCCAAATTTGCGAAGGTAAGACCCCAGATCCGTTCTGCTGGGCGTGGCATCGCCGAAGACTGCGCTCTGCTACTTTTATCCGTATCAACAGATACGAAGAAAAATCCTAACGGACGCGTTAGGTACCCGATAAATTTTACTGGGACTCGACAGAATGGTAAGACCTTAAGCGGCACCTGTCGAAGTTTACACCAGTATCCCGAGATCATGTCCAGGGACGTGATCTTGATGTAGGTTTTTGCGGATTGCCACTAGAGCAGTTAACTAGTACCTGATCCGTCAGATGAACTAGCCCCAACTACCATTATCCCTGTACAATATAGATATGGATGTCAAATAAAAATAGCAACGGCCTGGAGTCGATAAAAAGAGGGGCTGCGCCAAGTTCTTTATCGAGTAGTACAACTCGAGCCTATGCCTAGGTGTAAGCACCTGCTCATAGGCTCGGGGGCTACTCTTATCAAGAGTATTGTTCACCCTCCCGATAAGAAAGAGGAAAAATTGTGGAGTCAATTACAAGCAAGTTGAGCCTACACCCAAGTGCAAACACTTGGCTGTAGCCTCGGGGGCTACTCCCATCGGGAGCGCTGGTTGCGCACCCGATAGAAAATAACTTCGACAGCATCTATGACAATCAAGGTTTGCAGACTCAACTCGATTCTACGACTCGAGTGGAGCCTACTCCCATCGGGAGCACATGGATTTCATCGAGTCCTCCAGAAATATAGTTAAGTTCTTCATCGAGTAGTACAACTTGAGTCTATGCCCAAGTGCAAGCACTTGCCCATAGACTCGGGGGCTACTCCCATCGGGAGCGCTGCCGCGCACCCGATAATTTCAAGAATCATCGACTTCATCTATGCTACACATGATCTACGACATGGACATCGCCTTATATTTTCTTCAACTTCGGAGATGGTTATGCTTGGAGTTTCTACGCAAGTCTTCGACTTCTCTAGAAACTCGGGGGCTACTGACATGGGCATACCCTTCGGGTACCCATTATTAGTATACCTGGCTCGGCCCAATATGGAGAAGACCAAATATGGAGAAGGCCCAACAAGGCAACCCGAAGAAGTAGTCGACTAGGACTCTTGTAAAACCCTAGGCTGGTTGCATATATAAAGCTAGCCAGGGCACCCGAAATAAAAAAAACAACAGAGGACAATAGATAGACAACATAACTCCGCCTACGGCGGTACCCTGTAAACACATCATATACTGGATTGCTAGCAGCACGTAGGGATCCTCCACCGAGGGGACCCGAAGCTGGGTACGTCGTGTGCCTAATCTCGACCCCGGAATCTCCATCGTCGCTCTTCCCGAAACCCAAGTCTACAATACGTAGGCATTGGCGAGGTGATCCCTCGTCACCGAACCATTCGTCCTAGCCAGTGAAGTGGCT